>NW_022436960.1:13463674-13490880 GCF_009761245.1 Sapajus apella | reverse complement strand
GGAGTTTCGCTCTTGTTACCCAGGCTGGAGTGCAATGGCGCGATCTCGGCTCACCGCAACCTCCGTCTCCTGGGTTCAGGCAATTCTCCTGCCTCAGCCTCCTGAGTCGCTGGGATTACAGGCACACGCCACCATGCCCAGCTAATTTTTTGTATTTTTAGTAGAGACAGGGTTTCACCATGTTGACCAGGATGGTCTCGATCTCTTGACCTCGTGATCCACCCGCCTCGGCCTCCCAAAGTGCTGGGATTACAGGCTTGAGCCACCGCGCCCGGCTTAAAGTTACTGTTTTAAGAAGACTGGGAATCTTTTCTTCTGTTCCTGTGGCCCATTGACTGTTCTTTCTCATTTAAGAGCAGCAGCAAATATTGAATAAGAAAAACTTGGGCCGGGTGCGGTGGCTCACACCTGTAATCCCAGCACTTTGGGAGGCTGAGGCGGGCGGATCATGAGGTCAGGATTTCGAGACCAGCCTGGCTAATACAGTGAAAAAAAAATTTGGCTGTTTTTTGCTGTTGCTGTCCTTAGTACTTTCTTCTACCTATTGGTCCACAGATTCTCATATACCCTGGACTCTCACACAAGCTTCTTTATCTTTACATAGCTATAAAGGAAATGCGGAAGCTCAGTCCTGAACCAATGGAAAGGCCTTAAAGAATGAGTAAAAATCTCACAGTTAACTGACAATGAAATATCAAAGCAATGAGGATGTCTCCATCAGATGATGACATTAAAGACCAGCTACCCCTCCACAAACCAGAACTTGGGTTCAAATAAAAAACATTAGAAAACCCCGAAACTAACTAGAATTTCTTTTCTGCTATCCTTGTGGCATGGAAACTCAAGTAAGAAATTTAGTAAAGAAATGTATTTCTTGCACCCTGAAATCCATACCCACAGTATTGGCTAACTGGGGAGGTAGGACATTTCCATAAAAAGAGAAGCATTGACTTGGCTTTTAGATGCTGAGGGTAAATAAGTTGTGTAGGAGACACTTTCTACAGGAGATCAAATTCTGTAGAGATGGAGAGGACATTGAGAATATGAGTGACCTTCTTACAATATTAACTGACTATATTGGTTAGGCTGATACAAAGTATCTCAGAAGCCAGCTGCTAGAACAAAGCCCAAATGTCAAAGGCTAACAACAAAAGAAGTTTACTTCTTGCATATGTAACAGTTTGACAGAGGCAACCCTGGTTGCTAGATGGCTTCTTCCACACAGTCATTCAGGGAACTAGGCAGCTAGGTCTCCCCACAGCAAGGGGAACACTTTAATAATGCTATAGTACAGCGGTTCCCAAGCTTTTTGGCATCAGGAATTGGTTTTATGGAAGATAATATTTCCATGGACTGGGGTCAGGGGATGGTTTTGGGATGATTCAAGCACATTACATTTATTGTGTACTTTATTTCTATTATTATTACATTGTAACATATAATAAAATAATTATACAATTCACCATAACATAGAATCAGTGGGAGCCCTGAGCTTGTTTTCCTGCAACTAGATAGTCCCATCTGGGGGTGTTGAAAGATAATGACAGATCATCAGGCATTAGATTTTCATAAGGAGCATGCAACCTAGATCCCCTCCATGTGCAGTTCACAATAGAGTTTGCTTTCCTATGAGAGTCTAATGCTGCCACTGATCAGCAGGAGGTGGAACTCAGGTGGTAACCTGAGCGATTATGAGTGGCTGTAAATACAGATGAAGCTTTGCTTGCTTGCCCACGGCTCACCTCCTGCTGTGTGGCCCAGTTCCTAGCAGGCCATGGACCAGTACTGGTCATGGCCTGGGGTTTGGGGTCCCCTGTTATAAGGCGTTGCTATGAAAGGAATCATCCTAGCTCATATTCCCTAAACACTTCCTCTGTAGCAGGCAATATGCTGGGGTTCCCCATTCAAGCCTCTCAATAACCCCATGCCAAGGAGCCAGGTCCTGAAAAGGTTCACACCCAATTTTGGCCAAACCCAGCCAGATACTTAATCTCTCTGCTCTCCATCAGCCTCTGAATTTGTGCTGCTCTTACATTCCTGAGACATGCCAGTTAATTCAAAAACATGTAGACCAGAAATGAATTTTCTCACAAGAAACAAAGGGACAGCAAAACAGGAGAAATGCTCTAGTTGGTTGCAAAAGACTCCAGTCATGGAAATGGTTTTGCAATATTGCATTAATATGAGCAGTAAATAAGCAGTTTATGGGGGAAAACGGAATACATTAAAATTTATTCATGGAATAACAACAAGAAAAAACAGCCACTGAATGATGGCATTCTGGCCAGGATAGCCCGCAAACAGTAGTATGCAAGTCTGCACTTGCTACATTATCAGATTCTAATGTATGGAGTCTCTCATCATATTAGCGGTGTTCCCAACCAAACACCCCTGTTATTCCTGGTGGCCTTACTTAAACCTGTTCTTAGTATTGTCACCAAGGTGAAGCCTAGGGCCAAATCCTGCGATGATAACAGGAAAGACCAAGCCCTGTGTGCTGAGTGAAGGCACTGCTCTAGACACACGCATCAACCCATTGCATCTTCACGCTCACCCAATAGGAAGGTTCTGTTATTATCTCCATTTTATTGGTGAGGGAACTAAGGTGCTAAGAGACTGAGTAACTTCCTGTGATGGTTACTTTTATGTGTTAGCTTGGCTGGGCCAGATGTCCAGATATTCTGGATGTTTCTGTGAGGGTGATTTTAGATGAGATTTACATTTAAATTGGTATGCTTTCAGTAAGGAAAATTACCCTCCATAATGTGGGGGAGGCTCCTGCAGTCAGTGAAAGTCCTGAATAGAATACAAAGATGACCTTCCCTGAGCAGGAGAAATTCTACCCACAGACAGCCTTTGAACTTCCTCTGCAGCACCAGCTCTTCCTGGTTCACCAGCAGACAGCCTTTGGATTGGAAGTGTATCTCTTTCCTGGGCCTCCAGCCTGGCAGCTTCCCCCATCAGATTGTGGAGATTCTAGACATGCCAAACCTCCACTGTGATGTGAGCCAATTACTTAAAATAAATTTCTTCCTACATGTGCGCACGCGCGCGCGTGCACGCATGCGCGCACACACACACACACACACACACACACACACACACACACAGGCACGAACTATTGGTTTTGTTTCTCTGGGGAACCCTGATTAATACAGATTTTGGTACTGAGAGTAGAGGGTGGTCAATGGTTTGGTTGGATGGTCAGGGGCTTGGAAGGAAAATGATTAAGAAATTGATGGCAAAGAAGTCTAGGAAATAGATAAATGGATAGACTTCTAAAGGGGCAAAAAACATGAAGGTATTTGTGAATGCTTGTGAATCCCATGTGAATGCTCACTAAAGGGTGGTTTCAGCAGAAGAGAACTTTAATAATCAAGTGGATAGGCTGACCCGTTCTGTGGAGACCAGGCTGCCTCTTTCCCCAGCCACATCTGTCATCACCCAGTGGGCTCATGAACAAAGTGGCCATGGTGACAGGGATGGAGGTTATGCATGGGCTCAGCAGCATGAACTTCCACTCCCCAAGTCCATCCTGGCTATGACCATGGCTGAGTGACCAATCTGCCAGCAGTAGGAACCAACACTGAGTCCCTGCTATGCCACCAATCTTTCCAGGTGATCGGCCAGCTGCCTGGTGGCAGGCTGATTACATTAGACCTCTTCTACCCTGAAAGGAGCAGCATTTTGTCGTTGCTAGAACAGACACTCTGGATAGAGATCTGTCCTCCACTCATGCAGGGCTTCTGCAAAACCCACATTCCACAGATTTACGGAATGCTTTCTCCACCATCATCATATTCCACATAGCACTGCTTCTGACCAAGGAGCTTGCTTCACAGAAAATGAGGTGTGGCAGTGGGCCCATGCCCGTGGAATTGGAAGGTCTTGCCATGTTCCCCACCATCCTGAAGCAGTTGGCTTGATAGAGGGTGAAATGGCCTTCTGTACAGCACCAGATAGGTGGCAGTACCTTGCAGGGCTGCGACAAAGTTCTCTAGAAGGCTGTGTATGCTCTGAATCAGCCTCCAATGTACAGTGCTATTTCTCCCCATAACCGGGATTCATGTGTCCAGAAACCAGAGAATTGAAAGAAGAGTGATGCCACTCATATTACCCATATCACCCACCAGCACATTTTCTTTCCTGTCCCCACAACCTTATACTCTGTTGGCATAGAGGTCTTAGTTCCAAAGGCAGGAATGCTTCCGCCAGGAAACATGATAATGATTCCATTGACCTGGAAGTTAAGACTGCCACTCAGCTATTTTGGGCTCCTCAGGCCTCCACACATTAGGCAAGAAGAGAGGGACTGTGCTGGCTGGGGTGATTGATTCTGGCTGCCAAGGTGACTTTGGACTGCCATTCCACAATGGATGTAAGGAACAGTATGTCTGGAATGCAGGAGATCCCTTTAGGCATCTCTTAGTATCACCATGCCCTGTGATCAAAGTCAATGGAAAACTATAACAGCCTACTCCAAGCAGGACCACGAATGCCCTAGACCCTTCAGGAATGAAGATTTGGCTCATCCTACCAGGTAAAGAACCACAACAAGCTGAGGTTCTTGCTGAGGGAAAAGGGAATATAGGTAGCCACAAATACCAGCCACAGTCAAGTGACCAGTTATAGAGACAGGGACTATAATTGTCCTGAGTATTTCTTCCTGATTTTGTTATGATTGTGTGTGTGTGCTCTTCTCTTAGCCCCTTATCATGTAACAAGCCGTATTGACTTTGTATCATAGTATTTAAGTATTGTGACCTTTACATCATATACTTAAGCTACAGGATATCAAGGTGAAGAAGAAAGATCATTCATGGATTTTGCCTCCTCTTCTGGGGAAAGGGTAGGTGAGTTTTTGGCTGGACATGGGATAGTTCTATCGCATTAGGCAGAACTATAATCTTATGATTGTCTTTACTTGAAGATTAAGCACAATTGAGGGAGATGTGTATGAGTACCCAGTTGACAGGGGTGGACTTGGGATGGTTAATTTTATGGGTCAATTTGGTGGTCCATGATGCCCAGATATTTGTTCAAACATTATTCTGGGTGTTTCTGTGAGAGTGTTTTTGATGAGCTTTCCGATTAAATCAGTGGGATTTGGGTGAAGCATATTGCCCTCCATAATGTGGACGAGGTTCCTGCAGTCAGTGGAAGGCCTGAATAGAACACAAAGATGACCTCCCTGAGCAAGAGAAATTCCACCTGCAGATAGCCTTTGAACTCCTCTGCAGCACCGCTCTTCCTGGTTCCCCAGCGGACAGCCTTTGGACTTGAACTGTGACTCTCTCCTGGGCCTCCTCCATCAGATTATGGAGATTTTAAATGTATCAAGCCTCCACCGTGATGTGAGCCAGTCATTCTCTTGTGTGTGTATGTATGTGTGTGAATCCTTTCAGCTCCATGTCTCTGGAGAACCCTGCCTAACACTTGCCTAAGATTATATAGATGGTAAACAGTGGAACTGGCTTTAAATCCTGCAATTTGGTGCCAGAATTCACATTCTTGATGTATACCACTCTGTTACCATCTATCAGTGTAACAGGTAATGTCCATTTGAGGCCAATAGTGATAGCTTTTTCCCATGTCTTCCTATTAACTGGCCATATTGGTTAAGGTGATTCCAAGTGACTAAGAAGCTAGTTATTAGAATAAAAAACCCCAAATGTCAATCACAATAGAAGCTTACTTCTTACATATGCATCAGATTGATAGAGGTGATCCTGGTCACTAAGCTATTTCCACCACACAGTCATTCAGGGACTCACATCCTGTACATTCTGCCCTCTTCAACATGTAGCTTCTAAGATCACCCTGGGCTTTGATTCCACTCCAGCCAGACAGAAGGTGAAAGGAGAATGGTAGATTAGGCATGGAAAGTTTATATACTTACTGCTGCTAAGGAATTTGTTTGTTTTAAAAGGAAGCCAGTTTAAATTGTTTTTTTTTTCTTTCTGAAATTATTTTGTGTGTATGTGTAGGTTTGTGTGTAAAGTTTCCAATTTCTCCTTCATTTTATTTCAAACTCCTTAAATTAACAGGGTACAAACAGAGAGGCAGGTGTATTTCTTCAGGAATCAACCAAATTGACTGGAAGAGCTATTTTACATCGAGGATACTGAGAGAGAAGATTGGAGATGAAGTTGAGGCCAGATAGTGGAAGGCTTTGAAATCCTAGGCCAAAGGGTTTAAACCTTGTCCTGTGAGAGATCTCAGGTTCTTTCTCTTTCTCTCAACTAACTGCCCTTATTCTCTACACCAACAAATCACAGGCTACATTCACCACCATGTGACGTGGTCGTTTTTTACTCGCTCTTTGTTTATTTCCTTTCTTACCCCATACCCATCACCTGGATAAACCGTATGCATCTCAATGGCAAGAACAATAACTTTTATTTTTCTCAATGCTGCACAAGCCTAGGACAGGACCTCATATGTAACATTTAAGGACTACATTCTGTTGACATTCAAGAGGCATGTATATCCCTATGCCTTCAAACACACTACAAATCATTGAATATAGCTATAGCATATTATTTCCTCCCAAAATCCGGTATATTTTAACTGAAAAAGGTGAGTGATATCTTGAAGCTTCTAATGACTTCATAAGCTACCACATTCTGATCAGAGTTCTTAGCAAAATGGCTTAATGAATTATGCTTTCTTGTTTTGAAGGAACATCCTCCATTGTTTTCATATCATAAAGCCAAGCCATCATCATATTTGACATTCTGTTCTTTGAAATTTCTATTATTGGGCTAGGAATGTCTTTCTCAGGACTCTTTATTTTCTCTTTATTTTGAATACTAGGACTAACAGAACTGGTTTTTTGACAGAGGAAAAAAGCGTTAAGGAAAAAAATCACATTAAGTCAGGTATGACAGTGTGCACCTGTAGTCACCAGTTACTTGGGAGGCTGAGGTGGGAGGATCACTTGAGCCAGGAGTTCAAATCCAGCCTGAGTAACATAGCAAGACCACATCTCTTTAAAAAAAATCACATCATAAAACATACTGCATAAGGAACTACACATAGAGAACAGAACTCTGTTTATCTGACAGTCAGCTAGGATCACTCACTAGCTAAGAAATTCACTCCTGCCCACAAGCGTGTGACTCAAATTCATGGCTCAGCAAAATTACAAATGACTGTATATGTTGGATCTGGGGTTTATAAACAATCAACACCATACATGCTGAGTATGGGGAAGGCAAGCGTTTATAATATAATAGGTAAATGTGACAGTAGTGTTGACCTCCCTAGTTGCTAAGCCTGAAAGGCAATAAAAGTCTGCATGAATACGTATGCATACAAATGTGAGTCTGGAGATGTATATATTCTCACGTTCTCTATGGCCACCTAAGACGCTATCTCAAAACAGTCGCTTAAAACAACGATAATCATTTCTTCTTGTGTTGCAGGTTCTAGGAGTTGACTGAGCTCAGCTAGATCGTTCTCGCTCTGGGACTGGCCATGGTCGCAGTCAACCAACACATAGGCAGAGCTAGAATCATTTTTGTTGTTGTTGTTGTTGTTGTGTTTGAGGCAGAGTTTTGCTCTTGTCGCCCAGGCTGGAATGCAGTGGTACGATCTTGGCTCACTGCAACCTCTACCTCCCAGGTTCAAGTGATTCTCCTGTCTCAGCCTCCTGAGTAGCTGGAATTACAGGCATGTGCCACCACGCCTGGCTAATTTTTTGTATTTTTAGTAGAGACTGGGTTTCAGTTAGACGGAGTCTAACAAGATGGGTGCTGTGCTCTAACATAACCATGTGTTTCCCATTACCTTTGCTGCCTGCCAATGATTAGAGGCAAGTCACAGATCCCGCCCACACTTGTGGGGAAGGGCATGACACAAGCTGTGAATACTAAGAGGCAGGGATCATGGCAGCCACCTTGAAGTCTACCTGCCACACTTAGTAAAATTCAGCAATGTTGCTCCAGGTCACATAGCTAGCGAGCAGCACAAACAGGATTTGACCCCATGCAGTCTCACTCCAGAGTCTCCATTCTCGAATAGTACCCTATAGGGCCACTCAGTTTGCATGAATATTTTTCCAATAGTTCTAATTTTCATTTTAAAGGAATACATTCTCCTCTGTGTCCTCAGTTAGTAAGAGACTACGCTACACCCACTACACTGGTAGAATCATACTTCTGGGTCTACAGAGCTGAAGACCAGACTCTGACGCACGTTGACTTTGTGCAGGTAATGCCGTACCCATCAACAAAGCTTCCCTGCTGGCACCTGCTCCGTGGTTGTCCCTGCGAGTCACAAGAATATACCTAACATATTTGTACAAACAGAAAAAGAGATCTTGTCAGAAGACAATATATTTCCTTAGAACATCTTCAGGCCAGAAGCACATGGGCAGGACAAAATGGGGAGTGGAAAAATGGAGAACAACTGGGAGAAAGTCCTGTAGATACTGGGACTTCAGCCTTGGAAAATCCCCTGGCCACAGCCTATTTTCTACAATATAACAGGCTGAAAAAAATATATCCCTGCAAAAATAAAGAAAAGCCTAACCGAGTACAGCTGCCATCCTCCCAATAATTAGATTTGGAGGATTATTGCTGAGATGAATAGAAGATATCATATGGTCACTGCTAGAAATATTTGCCATCCCTGTCTAACTACACGAGTAGACACTAGAGTTCTTAGCAGACCCACATGTTTGTTTTTAATTAAAATGTGCTGAATGAAATGTTAGCAGCACTGAAATAATGAAGAAAAGCAACATAAGACAAATCGGCTAATTGACAACTCCATTCTATTTTATATCCTTCAGTTATGTTAATGGAGGTTTCCAATATGTTCTAGCTGAAATAATCATTACACAAACATAGTTACATAATAATCTAAGGGGCAGATAAAAATATAAATAACTACAGCAGCAAAAACCACAAATGGGTCAAAGGATTACAAAGTCATTTTCTCAGTCTTTATTCCAAAACAATTTATTGAGTGCTTATTGCTTATTATGTGCCAGGTGCTCATGGGCTAATGCCTATGATGAAATCATCCTGTTTCCAAATATACCTTTTTAAGATAGCATGTTTTATGAGTATCAGGGTGCTGGGTAAGGTATGTCTCCAACCACACGATGAAACAAAACAGCAAGCGACTCTTGAAAGGGAGAGACCATCATTTTAAGTCATTTCCAAAGCTAGTTTACGTGAAGACAGAGACTCTGGCCAAGATCTTAACAAATTACATTTTATTCAGTGCACAAGAAATTAGCACAGCTGCCTGAAGGAAAATATGTCCTCAGATTGTGTACACAGTGCAAGGCCAAAGGGCAGCCATATTCCGAGTAGACCGTAAACAGGAGGTTTATTGGAGGCCTTTCCAAAGAACGTGGCCAAATTTCAGCCGTGAGATAACCAGAATTCCAGCCAAAATTGGGAGTGATGCAAACTGTCAAATGTCTTTGGATCTTTTGTGGAGATTAATCCCTTGGCTGTGCAGTCTCTGATGAATGAAGGAGAATATTTCAGGGTCACTGAACACCCTTGCTCTTAACTGGAATGGCAGGATATCAACGAGGTAAGTGAACACCAATACATTTAGAGTTTATTTACAACTAAACTGCAAAGCCTCATCTCATCCATATTCAATTAGAGAGCGTTGTGGCTCATCCAAGACAAGATGTGAGCCAAAATTTGGGGCGAGGGTGACATCATCTGAAAGGGCTGGAAATAAAGTGTAAATTTGAATATCATCTGTATATAAGTGATAATTAAAGCTGTGCAACTCAACACGTGCCAAGAGAGAAAGTCAATAAAAATGAAGAACAACAGGGTCCCAAACCACGTGTTACTTCTAAAATGGAGATTCATTCTTTTTAAGGTGGTGGGGGCGAGCTTTTCTTTCCTGCTGCATGATCTCAGAAACTGATACAGATCACTTGCAAGGAAGACTTGCTTCCTCTGCAGAGAGCTACTGAATTACTTGAACACTGAACAAAGTAGAGGGGCTTTTCTGTGAGCTCTATACTGCAAGGAAGAAGTAATTCCATTTAGTTTGGGGAAGACCTCTCTACCCCCTTAAAATAGATCACTTTAGTAAATAATATCTAAGAGGACCACCAATTCAAGCTGATACTTGATTGTCCTTTTCAAGTCTGGTGTTAAATTTGGGCAGGAAACACAAGTTGCCTTTATCTGCTTGCTTGATAATTTCATTCACACAGTGAAGAAATAGGTTCTTTATTCTTAGCTGTGTTTGAACACTTTAACAAGGGGATAAGTGAAGTAAGATGCAACTTGAATCACATGAAATGGAGGCTTGCCCACAAGGACGGATTCATGATAAAAAGGGCAGCTCTTGCCCTAATTGTTCCTCTAGAGATCTATGACGTAGGGCCCTTTTTATTTTTGACTACCAGCTACCTTTCCAAATCATGGAAGCTTTCTAAAAATATCAAGTTATTCAGTAGCTTGAGCTGAGCAGGGAGTGAGCCTAACCATAAATGATGGGTGTTATGGGTTTAAATTGTATCCCTCCCAAAAATCATGTGTTGAAATTATAACACCCAGTGCCTCAGAAGGTGACCATATTTGGAGATAGTGTCATTAGAGAGGCAATTAAGTTAAAATGGGGTCATAAGGGTGGACCCTAATGCAACATGGCTGCTGTCTGTCTAAGAAGAGGAAATTAGAACAGACAGGCACAAAAGAAGGACCATGTGCAGACCCCATGAAATGACGGTCATCTACAAGCCAAAGACGGAGGTCTCAGAAGCCAATTCTGCCAACATCTTGAACTTAGACTTCCGTCCTACAAAATTTTGAGAAAGTAAATTTTTGTTGTCAAAGCCACTTAATCTACGGCGCTTTGTTATGGCCGCCTCAGAAAACTAATATGATGGGGCAGAAGAAATAGAGTCAGAGCTGGGCATGGTAGCTCATGCCTATAATCCCAGCACTTTGGGAGGCTGAGGTGGGCAGATGACCTGAAGTCAGGAGTTCAAGACCAGCCTGACCAATATGGTGAGACCCCCTCCATCTCTATTGAAAATACAAAAAGTTAGCCAGGCAGTATGCACTTGTAATCTCAGCTACTTGGGAGCCTGAGGCAGGAGAATCATTTGAACCTGGGAGGCAGAGGTTGTAGTGAGCTGAGATTGTGCCACTGCACTCCTGCCTGGGCAACAGAGTGAGACTCTGTCTCAAAAAAGAGAAAACGAAATAGATCTAGGTCAAGCATAGTGCTCACACCTGTATAATATTCTGTGTATTTTTCTTTTTGTCTATCTTAAATTTGTAAAGGAGTTTCTAAAAGCAAAAAGAATGGCCAATTCATCCATTCCTGGAGATACTTTATTTAAATTTACTTTTTAGTGAAGTCAAACTGTGAATGAAGGAGCTGGCTGCACAGTGGGACTTTATTTCAACTTGAATTCCCTAGAAAAGCCTTGCTCCTTCTTGCTGTATTTGAGTTTACACAACTGTGTGGTGCTTTAGGGATCACCTCTATGAGGCCCCTTTACACTCGTTAGAGGAAGATGGTCAATGATCTTGTCTACTGCTTCATACAATTTCTCCCTTACTAGTCCTCACTATTCGGAAGATATTTTTATAAGCAGACAAAAATCCTTTTAGAATAAGGAGGAGCATAAATAAACACATGATTATTATAAGAAATGCAATAAACATCTATCTGCTGGTAGATCACAGGCTCATGCCTCTAAAAGGATGAAAGCAACTTTTACTGAGCTCGCACCATGCGCCATGCCTTCTGCTAGAGGCTTTAAACAACTGTCTGCTGAATTTTAATTTTCACAATCTTATGAAGCAGTTATGAGAAAGTGTAGGTAACTTGTCCAAAGTCACATTATAAATGACCAAACCGGGAAACCACAGTATTTTATGATTATACAGAGAATGGCAGAGGGGAAGGAGAAAAGTTTGTGTGAATTTGTTGAGAACCTACTTCCAGTGAACCAAGTATTTTTCATACCAATTTAGAGCCCAGAGGAATACACAAATGTATAAATATATGTTATATGTGTATATTAAAGATATATGTTCATATATAATATATATTTGCTCAAGGTGACAGATGAATATATTAGGTAGGTCTATTTCTAGAAGGAGAGGAGACATTCAAGATAAGGAGATTCCATGGAAAATACATAAGCTGACTCATTTTTTTCTTTTTTAAATTTTGTTGAGATGGAGTCTTGCTCTGTGGCCAGGCTGGAGTGCAGTGGCACAATCTCGGTTCACTGCAACCTCCAACTCCCTGGTTCAAGTGATTCTCTTGCCTCAGCCTCCTGAGTAGCTAGGATTATAGGCATGTGTCACCACACCTGGCTAATTTTTGGATTTTTAGTAGAGATGGGGTTTTGCCATGTTGGCCAGGATGGTCTTGATCTCCTGACCTCGTGATCTAACCGCCTCGGCCTCCCAAAGTGCTGGGATTACAGGTGTAAGCCACTGCACCCAGCCCTTTATTTTTTTAGAAACAGGGTGTTCCTCTGTCACCCAGACTGGAGTGCAGGGTCATAATTATGGCTCACTGCAGCCTCAACCTTCCCAGGCTCAGATGATCCTCCCATCTCAGCCTCCCAAGTAGCTGGGATTATAGGCACATGCCACCATGCCCAACTAATCTTTGTATTTTTTTTGTAGAGATGTGGTTTTGCCATGTTGCCCAGGCTGATCTTGAACTCATGGGCTCAAGGGATCCACCCACTTTGGCCACCCAAAGTGCTGGGATTACAGGTGTTAGCCCCCATGCTCAGCCAATTCCAGAGCATTTAAATGTTTACACACATATAGAAGGGTTTTCTGTAGGTCTGTGGGTATGTTCCATGCCTCTAAGTGGCAGGTGGTATCATATAATATGACCATTATGCCTCATGCACATTCAGCACAACATTGTTTTCTCAGATGGAGACACATTGTTATGCATGGATCTCACTCGTTCTTCGTAGGGGCAGGGTTATGGGCTAAATTGTGTCCACCTCAAAATTTGTTTGTTGAAGTCTTAATCTCCTAGTTCCTCAGAATGTGACTGTATTTGGAGACAGTGTCTTTAAATAGACAATTAGGTTAAAATGAGATCTCTAGGGTGGGCGGTAATCCAACATGACTGGTGTCCTTATGATAAGGGGAGACTAGGACACAGACACAAGGAAAAGCCATGTGAAGGCTGAGAAAAACAAGCAACAGGGAAAGGATTCTCTATTCAATAAGTGGTGCTGGGATAACTGGCTAGCCATATGCAGAAGGTTGAAGTTGGACCCTTGTCTTTCACCATAACTCAAACTGGACCAAAGATTTAAATGTAAGACCTCAAACTATAAAAATCCTAGAAGACAACCTAGAAAATACTCTTCTTGATATCAGCCTTGGCAAATAATTTTTGGCGAATTCCCCAAAAGTAATTGCAACAAAAACAAAAATAGATAAGTGGAACCCAATTAAATTAAAGCACTTCTGCACAGCAAAAGAAACTATCAACAGAGTAAACAGACAAGCTATAGAATGGGGGAAGATATTTGCAAACTATGCATCTAACAAAGGCCTAATATCCAGAATCTATAAGGAACTTAAACGAATCAATGTAGAGGGAAAAATAAAGAACCCCATGTATTAGTCCATTTTCATGCTGATATGAAGAAGTACCTAAGAGTGGGTAATTTATAAAGGAAAGCAGTTTAATTTACTCACAGTTTCACATGGCTGGGGAGGTCTCAGGAAACTTACAATCATGGCAGAAGGGGAAGCAAACATGTCCTTCTTCACATGGCGGCATGAAGAAGTGCCAAGCAAAAGGGGGAAAAGGCCCTTATAAAACCATTAGATCTCGTGAGAACTCACTATCACGAGAACAGCATGTGGGTATCTGCCCCATGATTCCATTACCTCCCACCCAAGTCCCTGATTAGTGATGTTTCATATGCTTGTTGGCCAACTGTATGTCTTCTTTTGAGAAGTATCTGTTCATGTCCTTTGCCCATTTTTAAATTTTAATTTGCATAAGTGAATTGGTAACACAGAGAGTGTTACCAATTTACTTAGTATCACTAATCATCAGAGAAATGCAAGTCAAAACCAAAATAAGATACCATCTCACACCAGTCAGAATGACTATTATTAGAAAGTCAAAAAACAACAGATGCTGGCAAGGATGCAGAGAAAAAGAAACGCTTATACACTGTTAGTGAAACTGTAAATTAGTCCAGCCACTGTGCACAGCACTCTGGAGATTTCTCACATAACTTAAAACAGAGCTGCCATTTAACCCAGCAATCCCATTATGTACTGGGTATATACCCAAAGGAAAATAAATCATTCTACCAAAAAGACACATGCACTTGTATGTTCCTCACTGTTCTATTCACAATTGCAAAGACATGGAATCAACCCAGTGTCCATCAGTGGTAGACTGGATAAAGAAAATGTGGTATATGTATATACCATGGAATACTATGCAGCCATAAAAAAGAATGAAATCATGTCCTTTGCAGCCACACGGATGCAGTTGAAGGCCATAATCCTAAGGGAATGAACACAGGAACAGAAAACCAAATACTGCATGTTCTCACTTGTAAGTGGAGGCTAAACAGTGAGCATGCATGGACGTAAATATGGGAAGAGGCACTGTGGGCTACTAGAGGGGGCAGGGAGAGAGGGGCCAGGAATTGAAAAACTACCTATCAGCTCCTGTGCTCACTACCTGGGTGAGGGGATCTGTGCCCCAAATCTCAGCATCACGCAATATTCCCAAGTAACAAAGCTGCACATGTGCCTCTGTATGCAAAATAAGAGTTGAATTTTTTTTTTAAAGGCCATGTGAAGACACAGGGAGAAAACAGCCGTCTCTACCCCCAAGGAGAGGGGACTCCAAGGAAACCAGCCCTGCTGACACCTTGACCACAGACTGCTGGACTCCAGAATGGTGAGAAAATCAACCTCTGTTGTCTGAGCCATTCAGTCTGTGGTAGTTTGTTACAGCAGCTGTTTGTAACAAATTAACACAGGCAGCAGAGTATTCTGCAGACCACAGACACCATAGTATTTTAGCCAGTCTTATGGTGGACATCTAGATGAAAACTAAACACAAATACACATCCTTGCACAGGGCTTTTGTGAGCACCTGAGGGTGTGAATATGTAGAAATGAAAGTGCTGTTACAGGGGACGTATATTTTCAAATTTACAAAATGCTGCTAAATTGTTCTCTCAAATATCTCCATTGATTTATACTCCCAACAACAGTGAATGAGGGCACCATTTCCCTCACAGCTTAATCAACATTTGATATTCTCAGACTCAAGATTTCTGCCAATGTGATAGGCCAAAAAACCATCGTTTTAACTGCGCTTTCCGAAGTTTACATGAAGTTGAATATTTTTAAATATATGTATTGCCTGTTCTTATTTCCTCTCCTATACATTCTCAGTTCATATTTTTGGTCTGTTTTTCCTTTGGGTTGTATGCCTTTTTCTACCTGATTTGCAGAGATCATGTACATTCTTTTTTCTTTTTTGGATCCCATACATTCTATCTCACAGTCCTCTGCCTGCTACATCTTCTGCAAATACTTTCTCCGAAGCTCCCACTGTCTTTTAATCTAGTTCATGGTGTTCTTTGGACAAAAGGTTTTAAATCAGGTATAATTAGATGGACCTCTGTTTATAGTTTGTATTTTTTGGTATTGGCTTAAAGAAAGTATTTTCTGGCTGGGTGAGGTGGCTCACACTGGTAACCGCCGGAGGCTGAAGCAGGTGGATCACTTGAGGCCAAGAGTTTGAGACCAGCCTGGCCAACATGGTGAAAACCCGTCTCCTTTAAAAATAGAAAAAAATAGCGACACATGGTGGCATATGCCTGTAATCCCAGCTACTTGGGAGGCTGAGGCACGAGAATTGAATGAAACCAGGATTCGGAGATTCTCGTGAGCCACGATCACACCACTGCACTCTATCCTAGGTGACAGGGCGAGACTCTGTCTCAAAATAATAGAAAGGAAAAAACATTTTCTCTCCAAAATCCAAAAAGGTATTATAATTTTTTCTGACAGTTTTAGTGTATTTTCCCCATGTTCCAGTCTTCAATACATCTTTAATGTATTTTGGTGGTAGCAATAGGTAGAAATTTTATTTTCTTTATGAAGTTTTTCTTTTCTCTTTCATTTGAGAGTGAATTGTCCCAACACTACTTACTAAAATTTCAAATGCTTACTCTATCATTAAAATATATATATTCAACAAAGCACCCACAGACATCCCATTTTGAGTAGTGTAATTTCCTGATAAATCCTCCATAATGTATTAGGAGAAAAACGTACCCCTAGATAAGTAAATAAGCTGATCTAAATGGGTATTTGGCTATGAGCCAAGCAAATGCTAGAGGTTGTGTGCCAAAAAACGGTTTGATATTGGGAAAGTTGATGTTAAGCCCTTCTTCCTGATGGTCATTGGATAGCAGGCCAGGTGTCTTTTGAGGCCAGTCTGAGTTTGTAATGATTAAACCATGTCCACGACACTTAGGAGAAGACTTGTCCTTCCATTGTCCCCACCAAGGGAATGTGCTTCCTGCCCAAGCAGAGCAGTGGTCCCTGAACAGAAATCTCTGGAATGACATGCTGAAGCCAGCCACAGTGTTGTCTCCAGAGGATGGAAACAGGGTGTTTGTGAGGAAGCTAACTTTTCACTGAATTCCTTTTCTATCTCTCTTAGCTTCTTTTGACTGTATGCATATACAATTGATTCAAAAGAATAAGCTTTTTAAAAGCCAAAAAAAAAAAAAATGCCCATGTCACTAAGACAGTAAGGAAAATCAAGAAAAATACATTCCTGTGGCAGTTTGGGAAAAAAAAAAAAAAAACCTAAATAGATATATGAGAACTTTTTTTGTGGGGATAATTAACCTGGAAATTATGTTTCACCTTGTTTGAATAATTTAGAGCATTGTTTTTCATCTTTTCCTTACTTACAACACACCCTGTTCAAGCTAGATCTTTCTCAAAGACTAACATGTAAAATAGATGAAAGTATTTCTGCTTAAAAATGGGGATCCCCATCAGGGGCCTTTCAGGCAGCTCCGTGGGGGCCCCCAGAGCTCTTCCGAGCACACTGAGAACCTTCCTTTAAAGTCAACGTATTTGAGAGTTAGATATATGTTACCATTATCTTTGGCACCTTCTTCATGCAGTAATACTATGCCCCACTTTAAAATTTACAGCACTGTGTATTTGTTCATGCTGTAAACGTTGCTTGAGCACCTACCGGTTACCAGACCCTAGAATAGACAGGAGGAGGAGGTGAGTTAAACGTGGTAAGGTCTCAGCAAAAGTTTGAAATGTGAATAGAAAACAATGAGGAGGGTATTCCAGGCCCCGTGGACTGCAGGGGAAAGCTGGAAAGCTGGGAGGAAGCAGCCAGGCAGATCGGGAAGGTGGGGGTGGGTGCCATCAGTGTGCACAAACGCACCGGGCATGTGTTGAGCCTAGCAGGTGCTGAAATTGGAGAGGCAGGGAGCAGTAAGTTATTATTGCCTGGTGAATCTTTCTAAGTTTGGACTTGGAAGGCCACGAGGAAGCAATTGAAGGGTCTTAGACAGGAGATTGACACCGTCATATTTGTGCGTTGGAATGATTGTTCTCTGACCTAAGTGAGCATTGAAAGGGGACACGATTAAGGCAGGGAGGCCACTGCAGCCACCCAGGGAGGAGATGATGATGGACAAACTTGAAGGCCTGGCAGAGATGGAGCAGAGGGAGTAACTAAGATGGAATTAGCTGGATGTTCGTGGGTGGCAGAAAAGGGATGTGTCCGGGACATTTCTGGAGTTTGGGTTGTATAACTGAGTGGGGTTGGATAACTGGGGCCATTCCACAAAGCAAGGAAGATGGGAGAAGGGATTTGGGCATTAGATGATGAGTTTTGGGGGGGAAAGTTTTGATTGAAGTATCTGTAAGACATCAGGTAGAAATGTCCAGTAGGCAGTCAGATAGCCAGTGTGGGATGGAGTGAAGGCCTGAGGCCATCCTCAGTGAGCTGATAACAGTAGTCAGGAAGGTACTTGAAACCCCTGGGAGAATGTGAGCAAAGGCAGGGGGCGGTCCATGCAGGCAGAGAGATTTGGGATGGAGAGGAGAGGCCCATGCAAGCGGGGGAAGGTTCTCATGAAACCACTGAGATGGCTGGGCAGGGAGGAAGGAAGAGAGTCAGGGAGAGCGGCAGTCAAAGAAAACAAGGATGGAATGTCAGGATAGGAGGAATTATCAGCAGGCTCAAACACTGCACAGAGAAGAAGCATAGGCACTGAAGAACTCATCGGACATAGCAACTAGCCATTCACTGGGGAGAATGAGGAAAGGCAGTTCCCAGAGACATGGGCAGCAGGGAAGCCATACAGCAGGGCCTGGGGAGTGAACGGGCAGTGTGAAGCTGGGGAAAAGCAGGGTATGACTACTCTCCAAGGACGGCGATGATGAAGGAAGTGTGAGCTACCTTGAGGTGGGCCTGCTTCAGTCCTCTGATGAGCAGCACAGAATGACCGGCCCCACGACTCTCCATTCCAACTGCACTTCTCAATTCCAGCCGCACAATAGAAGCACCTGGGGAATTTTTTTTTAAAATAAAAAAGTACCAAAGCCAGGGCTGCAGATTTAATTGGTCTGGGGTGGGGCCTGGGCAAGGGTATATTTTTAAAACTCCACAAGAAAGTCTAATGTGCTGCCACCATTAGGACCATGGCTCCAGTTATTTCCTATTTTGAGCAACAAAGGATTGAATGAGCTTATTGGGGAGAAGTCAGAGGTGGTCCTCTGTCTTGTCAGGACACAAAGGAGAGGCTTGTGAAAGAAAGAGTCTGGCACATTTAAATGTGTCTGTGGGACCTGCTTCTTTTCAGTAGAGACATTAGGGAGAAATTAGGGAGAACACCAAAAATGTGTTCTCCATTGCTGCAGAGGAGGATTTCACTGGGCTTTTCTAGAACATACGAGACCTGTCCCCCAAATCATTCTGAGTCTATCCTTGCCAAAACTCCTTTTGATTAATAATTAAACTCTGCCTGGTGATCTTTAAAACCATACCTGTTTTCCATAATTTACAAGAAATACATGCATAGGATAAGAAAAATAAGAATGCAACTGAAGTAACCTTCTACCTCCCACATCGCCTCCACCGGCAGCTGTTTCCCAAAAACAACCGCTTGACTGTTTCTGTTTTTCTGGTGGTTACCTCCATAATCTTAAATCACATGCTTACTCTTCTCCTTCATAATTTACCATTCATATATATGATCTATCCATCTTGAAAGATGAATGTCTACTAACTCTGCCTCCATTTTCCCTTCTCCTGTGTAAAGTTTGGTGGTTTTAATATTATTTTTAATCCTTCCATTGGCTACTTATATAATTTTAAATAATGTACTTAAAATTCCAGTTCTTACTTCATGAACTCTATTTATTTATTTAGAGACAGGACCTCATTCTGTCACTCAGGCTAGAATGCAGTGGCATGAAAATGGATCACAACAGCCTTGAACTCCTGGGCACACACTATCCTCCTGCCTCAGCCTCCCAACTAGCTGGGATTACAGGCACATGTCAACACACCTGGCTAATTTTTAATTTTTTTTTTTTTTTGTAGAGATGGGGTCTTGCTATGTTAACCAGGCTGTTCTCAAACTCTTGGCCTCAAGTAATCCTCTTGCCCCAGCCTCCCAAAGTGCTGGGATTTCAGGCATGATCTACCACGCCTGGCCTCATTGCATGAACTTTAAACAATATTCCTTAACTCCACAGTATGAGATGGGGACACCAGCTCCCCCACTTTCCCCTTTCAATTTCTGCCAGCGTCCTCTGTCTTTCCATTGTTCCGACTGCTAACAGTACGCTTGGTTCTGCAACCATGACAAGTCCTCTGTGCTTGGTCTGCGGGTTAATTCTACTAGTTGAAAGCCAATGAACTGCATTCACATTATTGTAAGCAGGTAAATACCGTTCCCTGGAGAGCCAAGGACTGCGTTGGGACCACATTTCTTCCTCTTGGGTTCAATGTCACCACCTTTTTGGTGATTCAAAGGAGCATGTTCTTGGGAGCACAGCCTAATGGATTCTCTTTTATGACATCCCTGCAGTTACTCAAAATTATGATTCATTTTATTTTGCCTCTATTTGGACCATGATTTTCTTGTACCTTTCTGAGTTTTTCCTAGACTTTCCTTTTTTTTTTTGTAGAGAGAAGAAACATATTGTCTTTGCTACATCATGAATATTTTCTAGCTTTTTAAATTTTTTTTTTTTTGAGACAGAGTCTCACTCTTGTTGCCCAGGCTGAAGTGTAGTGGCACCACCTCAGCTCACTGCACCTCCACCTCCCGGGTTCAAGTGATTCTCCTGCCTCAGACTCCTGAGTAGCTGGGATTACAGATATGTGCCACCACGCCCGGTTAATTTTTGTACATTTAGTAGAGATGGAGATTTACCATGTTGGCCAGGCTGGTTTCAAACTCCTGACCTCAGGTGATCTGCCCACCTCAGCCTCCCAAAGTACTGGGATTACAGGCGTGTGACACTGTGCCCAGCCAATTCTTACTCATTCCATCTGAAGCATCAAATACCTTTGATTTTCCTTCTTGCAGACAGATTTCTTGGACTACACTGACTTCCTGCTTTAACTTGGACTTAATGATTTTTAGACCTCTCCACAGCTATCATCTTTCCCCTGTGTTGACACTGGGAAATGGATGTTAGATATAAAGAACACAAACATTTTTATTCTATCAACTTTTAAGTTTGGGGTACATGTGCAGGATGTGCAGGTTTCATAGGTAAATGTGTGCCATGGTGGATTCCTGCACAGATCAACACATCACCTAGGTATTAAGCCCAGCATCCATTAGCTATTCTTCCTGATGCTCTCCCTCCCCCCACCCTACCCCCATCAGGCCCCAGTGTGTGATGTTCCCCACGATGCGCCCATCTGTTTTCATTGTTCAGCTCCTACTTACAAGTGAGAACATGTGGGAACACAAGCATTTTGATCACTGCAAAGGGACAATCTCATTCTAAACAAATCCATTTGTCATGTATTCATTTGTCTTGTCTAAATTTAATTAGTGACTTGTCATAGAAAGACTAATCAGCTATGGACATATAAAAAAAATTCGTGGGCCAGTCCCTGTGGCTCACACCTGTAATCCCAGCTCTTTGTGAGGCGAAGGTGGGCGGATCATGAAGTCAGGAGTTCGAGACAAGCCTGGCCAATATGGTGAAACCCTGTCTCTACTAAAAATACAAAAATTTGCCGGGTGTGGTGGCATGTGCCTGTAGTCCCTACTTGGGAGGCTGAGGTAGGAGAATCACTTGAACCTGGGAGGCGGAGGTTGAAGTGAGCCAAGATTGAATTACTGCACTCCAGCCTGAGTGACAGAGCAAAACTCTGATTCAAAAAAAAAAAGAAAAGAATGGAAAAGAAAATTCATGTTCTGGGCCTCAGAGATTAAGTATGAGACCCTGGAGGTAGCCAGCCAACTACCCTGAGAAGTTTCACCGTAATCAGCCAAAATCCTTCAATGCCTCTGTAGTGGGTACCCGGATGTGCTGCCCAGAGACACAAAGGACTCAAAGGACTAAGGCACTCAGTCCCCCGCCTCCATCCCAGACATCTTGGAAGGGCCAGCCATCTTCAGAGGTCCCCATGGAGTGAGCTGAGCTCTCTCTCATAATTGCCAAGAAGTTTCACTTCTTTGTCTAATCCTTCTTCCTTCATTCTCGTACAGGTTTTCCCCTAAATTCTCCCCCAGAAACATCTGTCTCAAAGTCTATTTCCTGACGATCCATTCCTACAACCACACCTTTATCTCATACCCAGAACTGTAATATCAACAGACACACAATGAAAGGTCCATTGCCGATGGGGATGATGAATTACTGTGGGAGGCAGTTGTTTTACAGGAAATGAGGAAATGAGATGAGGACTGGGTTACAGTCCTAGTGGAGGCAAGAGAGGCTGGGATCCAGGGCACCAAGGGAGGGGAGCAGGAACTAAGCTTTGTCAGAGACAGGAATGGAAGACAAGAGTGAGATGCAGGCCATCATGGCCGGTCTTAGAATGGGGTAGGAAGTTGAGAAAGTGGTAATGATGGTAGTGGCTCTGAATTTTCTTGGGGAGAAGAGCACTCTGTTTGTAAATTCAGTTTTTCCTTCTACTGTCTAGGTACCCTGAGACCCTGGTGGGTGGGTGCGCGGCAGGGTGGAGGGGACGGGAGTGGATGAGGACCTGAACTGAAACAACTGCAGCAACTACAAGATGTTCTGGAATATTCAGGTTGGTGAACGTGTTTGCGCTCACTAAAAGTAACTTTAAGTTCCTATTAATTCAAACTAGAATGAGTTTATATAGAATCTGTGCTATAGGAAGGGAGTTGGGAGGGGGAGCCAGAATTAGAAAATGTCAGTCCTATTAACGTGAAACAGAAACCCAAATACTGCATGGTCTCACATGTGATAGTTAAACATGGGGACACACAGACATAAAGATGGCAGCAGCAGACACTGAGACTCCAAAAAAGGGGTGGGAGGAAGGGGGAAATGGCTGGGAAGACTTCCTATTGGGTACTATGTTCACTATTTCAGTGACGGGATCAATCGAAGCCCAAACCTCAGCGTGATGCAATACACCCTTGTAACAAACCTGCACATGTAGCTGCTGAATCAAAAATAAAAACAGGCCGGGGGTGGTGGCTCATGCCTGTAATCACAGCACTTTGGGAGGCCAAGGTGAGCAGATCACGTGAGGTCAGGAGTTCGAGACCAGCCTGGCCAACATGGTGAAACCCCATCTCTACAAAAATACAAAAATTAGCCAGGTATGGTGGCATGCACCTGTAATCCCAGCTATTCAGGAGGCTCAGGAGTCTGAGACAGGAGAATCGCTTGAACCCAGGAGGCGGAGGTTGCAGTGAGCTGAGATCACGCCACTGCACTCCAGCCTGGGCAACAAAAAGTGAAGCTCATCTTAGAAAATTAAAATAAAGTAGAATAAAAACAAGAAAATCTCAGTCCTTGCCAAGTTAGTTAAAATTAACTTCAGCTTAATTTGAAATGATGAAGAACCTCGAATAGTAATAAATTTACCAAGATACACATGTAATTGTCTAATAGAAACCAAGTCTGGAAGTGAGCAGAGGGGAGATTGTTCTGGTACCCGGCAGTTTTGCAAACACCAAGAAGCCTCCATGTTCTTGCTCCACCAATTACAGCAAGAGTACCCAAGTTGTGGTCTTTTTTTTTTTTTTTTAAGACAGGATTTCACTCTGCCACCCAGGCTCAATTATAGCTCACTTCACTGCAGCTTCAACCTCCTGGCTCAAGCAATCCTCCCACCTTAGCCTCCCATGTAGCTAGGACTACAGGAACACACCCCCATACCTAGTTTATTTATTTATTTATTTATTTATTGTAGAGTAGGGATCTCGCTATGTTGCCCAGGTTATTCTCAAACTCCTGGGCTCAAGTGATCCTCCTGTCTCAGCCTCCCAAAGTGCTGGGCTTACAAGCATGAGCCGTCATACCTGGCCTTCAAAATTCTTGTTGCATTTTGTGGACCAACAATTTGTGGAGATGCACTTATACTTTGGTTGCCCAGGCTGGTGTCAACTCCTGGCCTCAAGTGATCCCCCCACCTTAGTGTCCCAAAGCGCTGAGATTACAGGCATGAGCCACCATGCCAAATCCACCTTATGGTCTCAAATGGCTGCTGGAGTTCTGGCCATTGCATCTCCACCAGAGGAAGGATAGCAGGAGAAGAAGGTCATGATCACACTGAGCTGCAAGGGAGGTTGGTGACCATGTGCCCAGTTATTAATAAAACTTGGGAGCTCTAATATTAAGGCAGAAGGGAAGAACAGACATTGGGGGCCATCCACCACTTCTGCACACCTGTCTTCCCTATTCCAGACACCTGGCATCACTTTCATCTGCCGGCTCAGCCCGCTCTGGGGATGACTGACTCCCACATAGAGCAGTCAATGAGTTAATATTACTGTCATGCTGTAGGACTGCTGCCTGGCACTTTTGTGCCTGTACACCAGAGATTTGCACTTCTGAATTAGTTCCCCTCCCGGTACCCCTCTTCCATGATGGCGGCCTGTCCAGTTCTTGCTAGTGCCCTCTCTATGGAATCTAGTCTGTCTCTGCCATGCCCTCAATCCTCCAGACACTGGCTGGGGCCCTTTTCTAATGGACCCACCACCCAGATCCCAGTAGCAGGCCACCCAGCTTTCAGGGTCGCTTCCTGCCAAGACCTTGCCTCACCTCTCTTCACCTCTTCATTAAGTTGCTCAAACTTACACCTGAACTTGACATGCTTATGAGCTTCTCACCAATGACAGCAAGTAAAATACTTTTTTTTTCCTGGAAAGGACTAATTCCAAAAAATCATAATTCTTAGGAACTATATATTTTTTGATTCAAAATAAGACTTGAATCCCAAGAGAAAATGTACACCCTTCTAGTTTATATCACAAGGGTGTGACTTGTCAACTCAGTGGCCTGTAGCCTTGGTTCCATCTCTTGCCAGCTGTGAGATTTAGGCACATAACTCACCATCGCCCAGCTTCGGATTCCACAACTGTAAAGCTATCCTAAGCACAGCACCTCCCTTTCAGCACCACGAGGAAGATTATGCAATATTAAATAAGGCACACTTCCGGCACATGGTAAGCACAAACTGTTACTCATAATAATAACTGATTTATAATAACATGAATTTTAAATATCAGTAAATCGGCACTATTTTTTAGCTGCTAAAATGCTACTGACTGGGCTTTTGTGAGCAGTAGTTCAGTGGCGTTAGCGTGCTCCTTTTTCATTCTGAAATCTCGTCTAACTCCCTACTTCCTCCTTTCCCTGGCGGACTCCACAGCGGAGGTCCCAGCATGCCTTACGCCAGAGGAGGTGTGAGCGTACATCAAAATCAAGCCTGCTTCCTATTGGTAAATAGTTACACCACACCAGGCAAGGGTCTGCCTACCCCAGTGTGACAGATGTATTTTTCCAAACCCATCAACTCAGAGATCAGTTTATCGGCCCAACCACACCTGCTGCCCTTGATTACATCTTGGGGTGGCAGCTGAGGGCCTGGCCAAGTAGAGAACGTGTCTTTGGAGGATGATTTAGCATTCTCTCCCCCAACTCTCACTTTCTTTCTACATGTGGATTTCTTTCTGTAGTCTCATTTTATCTTTGTCTCTTTTGTTCTCTTTTTCTACACAATCGTTTTATTTATTTGCCCCTGACCCGCCCTATTTTTTTTTTTGCAATGGGGTCTCTCTGTGTTGCCCAGGCTCACCTGGGACACCTGGGCTTTTAACCAAGCATCCCATCTCAGCCTCCCAAGTAGCTACAGACCTGAGCTACCACACCAGGCTCCACAATTGTTCTTTTTTACTTATTAAACAAGTAGCCTATGCTTAATTTAGAACATGCAGAAAAATGAAAAGATGGGGGAGAAGCTAAACATGTAACCCCTCCACCTTGGTGTGCGCCCTTCCAGAACACTACACATGCACACAATTTTTGTTTTATTGGAAATTAAATCATATGAGCTAGACCAGTGGTTCTTAATCGGGGTGAAGTTTTCCCCTACAGAAGACATTCTGCAGACATTTTAGGTTGCCAAAGCCAGGGCAGGTGGTGATACTGGCATCTAGTGGTAGAGGCCAGAGATACTGCTAAACATCCCAAAATGCACTGGCCAGCCCTCAACAACAAATTACCTAACCCCAGATGTCAAAAGGGCCAAGGCTAGGAAACTCTAGTTTAGACCAGGATTAAGCAAACTGTAGCCCTCCTGGTTGGCTGCCTGTTTTTATAAATAAAGTTTTATTAGAACACAGTGATGTTCATTCATTTCTATGTCACCTATGGCTGCTTTAACTTACAAGGCCAATGGGCAGTTGTAATAGAAACTGTCGTCACGAGGCCTAAAATAAATATGAGGCATATATGAAATTTTAAGTTTTTCTAGTAGCCACATTGTTTTAAGTACAAAAAAAGCAGGGGAAATTAATGTTAATAATATGCCTCAAATATCATTTCAACCTTGCAATCAATATAAAAGTTAATGAAATATTTTTATATCCTTTTATTTCCATACTAAGTCTTCACTTACAGCACTTCTCAGTTCAGACTAGTCACATTTTAAGTGCTCATGTGGATGGTGGCTATGGTATTACACAATGCAGGTCTACACTGCATTTTTCACTAAACTGCTCTTTTTAAATTTTTAATTTTATTATTTATTTATTTTTGAGATGAAGTTTTACTCTTATCACCCAGGCTGGAGTACAGTGGCGCAATCTAGGCTCACTGCAACCTCCACCTTCCAGGTTCAAGCAATTCCCCTGCTTCAGCCTCCTTAGTAGCTGAGATTACAGGTGCACACCACCACGCCTGGCTAATTTTTTTGTAGTTTTAGTAGAGATGGGGTTTCACCATGTTGGCCAGACTGGTCTCAAACTCCTGACCTCAGGCAAGCCACCTGCCTCAGCCTGCCAAAGTGCTGGAATTGTAGGCATGAGCCACCAAGCCCAGCCAATCCAGTGCTTTTTAAGGTCAAGCCAGCTACCATACCCCTGAACCCAGCCAACAGCACCCTGGTTGGCATAGAGACGTTTACAGACAAAAGGACCGACCCCTGCCCTAAAGAATTGAGCCCTTGGCTCTGCTAGCCTGGCTGGCTGGAAAATTATTATGCTACTTGAATCCTCATAAAAATGTATTCCTAAACTCCTAACACTAGACAGTTTTAGAATTAATAAATGCATATTAAAATTACAAGCTATTCTACCCCAAACCTGAAAGAAACCATTCTAGGAACATGAAAAACAAAAAAGAGCGAGGCATGTTTCCTAAGGTAAGTCACTTCCTATTTGAATCATTTATTTATATAACAAGCCTTTCTGGACTGATTAAGGAAACTGCCAGTTACACTTACCAGCCGTTCCTCAGGTTGGGGAGAAGCAAAGCGGCGGCGTTTTCCTCCTGCTTTACATGTGAGTGCCGAGTGCCGAGCGCCTGTGCCGAGTGCAGAGTGCCCGTGTGGAGTGCAGAGTGCCGAGCGCCTGTGCCGAGTGCCGAGTGCCTGTGCCGAGTGCAGAGTGCCGAGTGCCGAGCGCCGGTGCCGAGTGCCGAGTGCCTGTGTCGAGTGCCGAGTGCCTGTGCCGA
>NW_022436960.1:13401495-13463664 GCF_009761245.1 Sapajus apella | reverse complement strand
GCCGAGTGCAGAGTGCCGAGTGCCGAGCGCCTGTGCCGAGTGCCGAGCGCCTGTGCCGAGTGCCGAGTGCCGAGTGCCGAGTGCCTGTGCCGAGTGCCGAGTGCCGAGTGCCGAGTGCCTGTGCCGAGTGCCGAGTGCCTGTGCTTGAGGTTTTTGTGCTCATATCCAAATTCTCCCTCTTTCTGTCAGTCTCTGGAAGGACTCGATGCTGAAGCAGTGGCAAAGGGAAGAAAACCAACGCGATCCTTTAGTCTCCCTGGGCTGCTGAACTTCCTTGAGCCTTAGAAAATGGTCAGGAATAGGCCGGGCGCGGTGGCTCACGCCTGTAATCCCAGCACTTTGGGAGGCCGAGGCGGGTGGATCACGAGGTCAAGAGATCGAGACCATCCTGGTCAACATGGTGAAACCCCGTCTCTACTAAAAAAATACAAAAAATTAGCTGGGCATGGTGGTGCGTGCCTGTAATCCCAGCTACTCAGGAGGCTGAGGCAGGAGACTTGCCTGAACCCGGGAGGCGGAGGTTGCGGTGAGCCGAGATCGCGCCATTGCACTCCAGCCTGGGTAACAAGAGCGAAACTCCGTCTCAAAAAAAAAAAAAAAAAAGAAAAAAACGAAAATGGTCAGGAATGAAAGTACGGTATTTTCTTTATCTTTTTTGTTATTGTTTTTTGTTTGTTTTTGAGACGGAGTGGAGTGCAATGGCACAATCTCGGCTCACTGAAACCTCTGACTCCCTGGTTCAAGTGATTCTCCTGCCTCAGCCTCCCAAGTCGCTGGGATTACAGACACGCGCCACCACGCCCAGCTAATTTTTGTGTTTTTAGTAGTGACGGGGTTTCACCATGTTGGCCAGGATGGTCTCGATCTCCTGACTTTACCCACCTCAGTCTCCCAAAGTGCTGTGATTAGAGGTGTGAGCCACCACGCCTGGCCTGGTATTTTCTTCTTTATCCGTTTTTAAACTCTAGGTCTCCCAACGCCCAGCTGAAATCCTACCTCTGCTATGAAGACAGTCCTAATGACCTCAGCTGAGAATGGTTTTCCTTCCCCTCAACTCCAATTGCAGCTTCCTGGTCTTACCTTCCTGATCTTACTCTTCACTGCCTCATCATGTTGGTTAACTTCCCAAGTGGGCTGTAGCAGCTACCGATTTTAAAGGTTCATTCTAATCTCCCTTCTTCTGGGATTTGCAGTGATTGGTTCAGGGTGAGCCTGTAACCCCAGCAGGACCGTTCAGCATTTCCTCTTCATAGTTAAACATGCCTTGAGAGAGAGAAGCTCCTGTTTTCTCCTGGGTCAGGAGCTAGAAGGAAATCGTGAGCCTGGAACTTCTCAAAGCCATCTTCCCTGGACTCCTGCAGGAAGCCAGCCTTGGGAGATGGAGAATCCTAATGACATACTTTGAATCCCCTAGATCCAGTTATGCCTGAAACTCTTACCCTGAACTTCCCAATTACAGGAACAAATACATTGCCTTTTCTGCTTAAGTGAATTTCAGTCTTTCTTTCTTTTCTTTTTTCTTTCTCTCTCTCTCTCTCTCTCTCTCTCTCTCTCTCTCTTTCTTTTGACAGGGTCTTGGTGTCTCTAAAAGAAGACAGGCTGGAGTTTGCAATGTCACCATCATAGCTCACTGCAGCCTCAAACTCCTGGGCTCAAGCAATCCTCCTGCCTCAGCCTCTTGAGTAGCTGGGACCATAGGTGCAAATCATCATACCTGGCTAATTTTTTTTTTTTTTTTTTTTTGTAGAGGCAGGATTTTACTATGTTGCTTAGACTGGTCTCAAACTCCTGGGCTTAAGTTATCCTCCTGCCTCAGCCTCCCAAAGTCCTGGGATTACAGATATGAACCACTGTGCCCAGTCAATTTCAGTTGCTTTTATTTTTTTCTTTCCTCTTCCCTCCTTCCTCCTTCCTTCCTTCTTTCCTTCTTTCCTTCCTTCTTTCCTTTTATGGGAAGAGGGTCTTGCTATGTTGATCAAACTGGTCTCGAACTCCTGAACTCAAAGCCATCCTCCTGCCTTGGCCTCCCAAAGTGCTGGGATTACAGGCATGAGCTCATTCAGAACTCCTTAGGGAAAAAGATGAGTATGCTGTGGGTGCTTTAGGGTATAAAAGCTCCCAGATCTCTCCATCCTGCTGCTCTGCTCTTATCATCGTGTGGTTGAAACTGAGTGCCTCAGATTTGGGTTCCAGCTGATGGGAAGGGGAAAGAGCACATGGGGGAGCATGCAGCCAGAGCCCGCAGGTGCAGCTCTGGAGCCGGCACACCCACTCGCCCAAACATGCATGTGGTAAATAGTAGTGACATGGCCACCCCTAACTGCATGGGGGGCTGGGACATGGCACTGTCTGGGCAGCTGTGTGTCCAGCCACAAATTTGTTTCTGAAAGAAAGATGTGGATGCACAACCAGCAGTGTAAATCACACCAGGTGTTAGTGATTGAAACAATCGCAATATCGCATCCAATTTCAATGCATGCAAAATCTGGAGTGGGGTGAGGAAAAGGTGGCTTCACAGGTGTGACGTGCTGGTGAGCAGAGCCCCTCAGGGTCTACTATGGAAGGCTCGGACTATGGCAACTTAGCAAACCTGGAACTACATTTTCTAGAGTTCCTTCCCTGCAGGGTTCCAAGTTGGGGCTGACCGGGGCAGAAATGTGCATAAGACATGGAAGGTGGGAGTGAAGCAGCAGCCCTCACACTCTGCAGGTTGGTGTGGGATCCTGTGCGTTGCCACTGACCTGCGGACTCACCTGGTGGCTTGAGGCAGCCAGGCCTGCAGTTCCTCAGCAGCTGCCCCATCTCCTCCTTCTTCAGCAGCTCCAAATCCGCCCAGGTGCAACTGCCGCTCAGTGACAAGGGATGGCATCTTCTGCTTTGGGTTATGCCATCACTGAGGAAGGCTGCAAGAGGCAGACATGGCTGGTAGGTGGTGGCCTTTCTTCACGTAAGGGTCTCTCAGCCTCAGTACTATTGCTCTTTCAAGCCAGATAACTGTGGTCAGAGGCTGCCTTGTGCACTGCAGTGTTTAGCAGCGTCCCTGGCCTCTTCTCGCTAGATACCAGTAGTCACTCTCACCCAAGTTGTCCCAACCCAAACTGTCTCCAGATATCATTTCCAAATGTCTTCTGGGGGACAAAATCGCCCCAGTTTGAGTACCACTGCCTTTACCTCCAGCTTTTTTTTCTCAACTACTGGCTTTGTGACCTAGGCTAACCTCAAGCCCATCACCAGACGCACAGGTCTACCAGCTCTGCTGAGACCTCTCCATCAGCTGCTACAGGCACAGGAAAGCCAGTCCTTAGACTCAGTCCCTTATTCCATGCTACTCACAGCAGTTCTGCTCAAAGATGAATCATGATTTCCATGGGCTGAGCCACTTTGCCTTCATGGACCTTCTTCTACTGTTAAAACATTTTTTTCAAATTTATAGCTTAGGTCAGGTGTGGTGGCACATGCTTGTAATCCCAGCACGTTGGGAGGCCGAGGTGGGTGGATCACCTGAGGTCAGGAGTTCGAGCCCAGCCTGGCCAACATGGTGAAACCCCATCTCTACTAAAAATACAAAAATTAGCAGGGCCTAATAGTGGTGGCGCATGCCTGTAATCCCAGCTCCTTGGGAGGCTGAGGCAGGAGAATTGCTTGAACCTGGGAGGCTACTAGACTCCAGCCTGGGCAACAGAACAAGACTCCTTCCCCTTCCCCCCCAAAACTTATATTTTATAACTATGTTGATATAAAAACAAATACCATCTAGGCTGGATTTATTATTATATATTCACTATTATACTCATTTTCCTCCAATCTTAAAAGAAATGAAAATTAGAATTGGACTCTACAAGTGTCAGGGGCTGTAGGCATTGTGTGTCTGATGGAGGAGTTGGTCTTGGGTCTGCTCCTTTTGTTGAAACGCTAATGACACATGTATTCACTTCACATGATTATCGTCTCTGTAATCAGAACAAAAACTCATGCAACAATGATTTGTTTCTTTCAAGGCCACCCTGAGTTTGGGGAAGTCACTCCAAACACTTGATGCTATAGTCAATGGCAGCAGAGCAAAAGTGAGCGAAGACCCTTGGAGAGCTGGCGATGAGCTTACCAGCTGGGTCAATAGGAACGATTGTATCGGGAATTGAAGGGAAAAGATGAGTGTGAAATAAAACTCCCTTTTAAAGACCCATCAAAGAAAACAAGTATGTCTCAAAATGAAATGGCAGACATGTGTTTTCGATGTATTTCTCATTAGATTCTTAATAATAGGATGTAAATCATCAAGTGGAGTCAGACGGACCAATCCCAGGGCCCTGGTCCCCAGCAATGATGGCTGTTTCTGATTAGCTTGGAGCCTACTCGCTCAGGAACAATGAGTGCTTCTTGGGGTCTGTGAGGGACAGGAAATTAAGCCATCAGGCTTCTTGCCTATTATTTCCACACTTTCTTCAGGTTGGAAATCCATCAACTTTGAAAGAAAGACATATAAACTGGACAAAGTGGGAGGCAGTTGGGCATACAGTTTTATTCCACACTCCCCTTCACGAGTGTGTCCACAGCGCTGGATATTCACTCCAGAATTAAAACATCTGCCTTACACCAGATGTTTTATAGATGGGTACCAAAGTGGATGTTAGAAAGTTTGTATCAAGACACCGAAGTTTTCCTTTTGCAAAAACTCCACTTTGTTATATATATGGAAATATCAGGAAACCATTTTGCAGTCGAACAACCAAACCAAAGGCAGTGGAGTTTAATATAAATGTTATGAAAATTGCATAAAACATTATATCAAAACCTTTGGCAGTGTCGAAAAGCAAGATTTCTGAATCCAATGAGTAGCCGAAGAAGAAAATTCAATTCCATTTTTTCACTTTGCCTGCCAATTTTTATAGCACTTTATTTAAAATGGAATCTCTAAAGAATCAATTCAAATTAGCTTCACAGTTTTCCCCAAAGAATCCGCTTTAAAATAAATTGAATTGGAGCACGTGACGTAATAAGTGAGCATAAAATTCATGTTAACTAGTCTGAAAGAAAAACTTCTCATAATAAAGAAACAAATAATCTCACATGACTGAGCTAAAAATAGTCTTTAGACTGTCAGTTTCAAAACTGAACAAAAATAAGGGGAGTTGTAATAATGACATGGCGCATCTCCCCCTCATGAAATGGCCTTGAATTTTGTAATAAATTACAAAAAGAGAATTCTTTGGGCAAAAGGAGATACCAGACATGAGTTACTTTCATAAATATAGTGACAGTAATGACATATCTCCCATCTGGGACTGAGCAGCTTTGACCATTCTACCCAGAGGCCTCACCATCAAAGCTGGGGCAGAGCTGGGATTAGAGTGGGGTTGAGCCGTAGCTGGCTGCTTCTCCTGTTCAGAAAAGAGCTTTTGCTTCTGCATTGGTTTTATATTGATCAGGTAGACCTATCATAAGCATTTACTTATTTTTTTTATAAAGTTTATGAGCCGGACGCGGTGGCTCACGCCTGTAATGCCAGCACTTTGGGAGGCCGAGGCGGGTGGATCACGAGGTCAAGAGATCGAGACCATCCTGGTCAACATGGTGAAACCCCGTCTCTACTAAAAATACAAAAAATAAGATGGGCATGGTGGCGCGTGCCTGTAATCCCAGCTACTCAGGAGGCTGAGGCAGGAGAATTGCCTGAACCCAGGAGGCGGAGGTTGCGGTGAGCCGAGATCACGCCATTGCACTCCAGCCTGGGTAACAAGAGCGAAACTCCGTCTCAAAAAAAAATAAAAATAAAAATAAAGTTTATGTATAAAGTGTATTTAGACTCTTAAGCTCCTTGAAGACAATGACAATATCTTTTTGTTTGTTTTTTTGGAGAGGCAGGATGACTGTCATCCAGGTTGAAGTGCAGTGGCATGATCACAGCTTAGTGCAACCTCAAACTCCTGGGCTCAAGCGATCCTCCCGCCTCAGCCTGCGGAGTAGCTAGGACTACAGGTATATGCCACCATGCCGGGCTAATTTTTTATTTTCTTAAATTTTTTTAGAGAAAGTATCTCGTTTGTTGCCCAAGCTGGTCTTGAACTCGTGGGCTCAAGTGATTCTCTCGCCTCAGCCTCCCAAAGTGTTGGGATTACAGGTATGAGCCATGGCACGGGCCTGACAATATCTTATTCGACTTTGTAACTACCCAATACCTACCACAGTGCCCGACGCACAGTAGGAATTCCATTATCGTTTGGGAGAGAAACACAAGACTAAATAAGCCAATGAATCAATTTATTGTTTAAATCAGATTAAACTGAGCATTTAGATTATACCTTTAAAAATATCTGTTAAATCAGGAAATGTACAGTTTAATTAAGAAGGGGATGGTTGGGCTGTGGTGACTTTTCTCCCCTCTATTGAAGTCAAGTGACAAATAACTTGGCTTATCTTTGAAGAAGTCTTGATGGAGATTTCTTAACGCCCTGCCTGAAAGTAACCATACAGGCAAGGTTTATCTTAAGGGGACTCAATATCTTGAAATGTAATTATGTTGTAAAGTACGGGCCACCCCTTCTTTTCACAATCCCTGTTTGGGCTTCCTTGCATTTCCACGATGCTCAGTCAATATAACTTAGTAAAGACTGTTTTATTTCCTGCCAACTTTACCCATCTTTCCGTTCTTCCACCTATCCATTCATTAGTCCATCCATCCAGCTGATTATTTGTCCATCAAGTAGTTAGAGACGCAGTGATGAATAATAATGGCTAACATTTACTGAGTGCTTATTACATGCCAAGGACTGCAAGAAACACTTTACAATAATTAACTCATTTAATAATCCTAAAAGTTCTAAGAAGGAACTACAATTAGAATCCACATTTTATATGCAAGGCAAACTGAGGCACAGCAAGGTGAAATACCTTGCCCATATTTACACCTCTAGGAAGCAGGGCAGTCGAGATTTGAACCCAGATAGTCTGGCTCCAGAACCACCAGTCTGCTGTATTAATTACACAGATATGGTCACAGAACATAGACTTTGCATTCTAGTGGGAGAAATAGAATTTAAACAACTAACGATGTAATTTTAACCATAACAATCACTTTGAAAGAAACGTACAGGATGTTATAAGAGTCTGTGAAAGATGGCTGGGTGCAGTGGTCATGCCTATAATTCCAGCACTTCGGGAGGCTGAGGTAGGTGGATCACAAGGTCAGGAGTTCAAGACCAGCCTGGCCAATATGGTAAAACCCTGTTTCTACTAAAAATACATACAAAAAAAAAATTAGCCAGGCATGGTGGTGGGCACCTATAGTCCCAGTTCCTTGGGAGGCTGAGGCAGGAGCATCACTTGAACCTGGGAGTTGGAGGTTGCAGCGAGTAGAGATCAAGTCATTGCACTTTAGCCTGGGTGACAGAGTGAGACTCTGTAAAAAAAAAAAAAAAAAAAGGTTGGGGGGGGCAAGTGGCCGCTAGTGTCTACTGATGTAAATATAACTAAAACTCCATGCAAATGAGGGCCTATCCTGGAGTTCTCGACCCCACTGACCTTATGTACCGAGTTATGGAAGTCAGAAGTCCAGGAGATAACTGGACATCGCCCTCCTCGCCAGCACCCACCATACCTCACCAGTCGCCAGCTCTTGTCTCCTGGTGCCCCCCCATATCAAATCAGTTGCCCCTCATAGATCTACTGAGTCCACTCGCTTCTTTCTAATCCTGTCCCACCTCCTGAATCCAAGCCATTTTCACTTCCTGCTTGGATGTCTGCAGCATTTTCCTGTATCTGATGCTCTGCAGAACGTCCTCCAGATCCCCACGTGCCTGCTCTCCAGCCTTCAGGCGGACTGATATTTCCACCTCTCCCCTCACTTAGAACCTTCAATGGTCTTTCAGTGCTCTTGGAAAAAGACAAAACTCCTGAGCATGGTCTATGAGGCTGGGCAAGGCCTGTTCCCCACCTGGAAAGTCATCTCTGTCGCAGGCTCCACTCTCTGCCTCAGAATCTCAGCCGCTGTGGCCTTCTTGCTTTGGTGTCTCTCACCCGCCCGCCCCTCCTGCCGTAGGGCTGTGGCACGTGCTCTCACCTCTTCCTGGAATGTCCTTTTTCTATTCTTTAATCTGCTCTTACTCATCCTGTAGGTCCCCGCTAAATAGGGAAGCCTACCTACGTCCCTGCTTGGTTATCTGAGCTGTCCCCATTACAATCTCTGTCCAGCTACCTCTCCGTTATGGGCTGAGTTAGGTTTCCCCCAAATCCGCATGTTGAAGTCCTAATCCCCAGAACCTCAGAATATGGTTGTATTTGGAGATAAGGCCTTTAAAGAGACAATTAATGTGAAATGAGTCAGCTAAGGTGAGCCCTAATCCAATGAGTAGTGTCTTTTTTTTTTTTTTTCTGTACTTTAGGTTCTGGGGTACATGTGCAGATCATACAGGATTGTTGCATAGGTACATACATGGCAGTGTGGTTTGCTGCCTCCATCCCCCCGTCACCTATATATGGCATTTCTCCCCATGTTATTCCACCCCAACCTCCCCACCCCCTGATGTCCCTCTCCTATCCCCCCTACAACAGACCCCAGTGTGTGATGCTCCCCTCCCTGTGTCCATGTGTTCTCATTTTTCAACACCTGCCTATGAGTGAGAACATGTGGTGTTTGATTTTCTGTTCTTGTGTCAGTTTGCTGAGAATGATGGTTTCTAGATTCATCCATGTCCCTACAAAGGACATGAACTCATCGTTTTTTATGGCTGCATAGTATTCCATGGCGTGTATGTGCCACATTTTCCTTGTCCAGTCTATCATCGATGGGAATTTGGGTTGGTTCCAGGTCTTTGCTATTGCAAACGGTGCCACAGTGAACATGCATGTGCATGTGTCTTGATAAGAAGAGGACATGTGGACTCAATAAGAGACCCTAGGGATGGGTGCACAGAGAGGAAAGGCCACGTGAGGGCGCCACAAGAAGGCAGCCATCTGACGGCCAACGAGAGAGCCCCAGGACGCCAGCCCTACCTGCTCCATGATCTCAGTCTTCTAGGCTGTTCTAGGCTCCTTCTCTTCTAGGTAAGAAAATAAGTCTCTGTGTCTACACCACTCAGCCTGCCCAAGGGGACTGAAATACTCTCTTCCACAGAGCCGGTCACAGTTGTAATCTGCTTTATTATCTTATTGTCATCTTGGTAAGAATGCCAGCTCTGTGAGGACAGGAACTGGGTCTTGTTTTGCTCAGTCAGCTGTCCCCAGAGCCTGGCAAGGTGCCTGGCATGTAGTGGGTGCTCAGTGAATAATTGCTTCCTGCTTTGGTCTGTCTCACTGAATGAATGAATGGACAAATTAAAATGTGTGAGTGGGTGGGGTGCAGGGGCTCCCACTGTAATCCCAGCACGTTGGGAGGTGACAGTGGGCAGATTGCTTGAGACCAGCTGTTCGAGGTCAGCCTGGCCAACTTGGTGAAACCCCATTTTTATTAAAATGAAATACAAAAATTAGCTAGGCATGCTGGCACGTGCCTGTAGTCCCAGCCACTCGGAAGGCTGAGGCACGAGAATCACTTGAACTGGGGAGGCAGAGGTTGCCAAGAGCCAAGATTCTGCCACTGCACTCCAGCCTGGGTGACAGAGCGAGACTCTTGTCTCAAAAAACAGAACAAAACAAAAACAAAAACCACATGAGTGAATAGTCACTGAATGAATGAATGGACAAGTAAAACCGTATGAGTGAATTGATGAACACATACACACACGAGAGAACTGATAATTACCGATATTAGTGGGTTTGACCTCTGGGAAATTCACTTTAGTCCTGGCTTGCATCTGGAAGCAAGGGCACCTTGTATTGACTAATATGGGTATTAGTATGCATTTATGTAATTTCACCAGATACAGCCAATTCCTGGAATTTCAAGTCTCTAGTCCCTCAGAGAAATACTATTTAATGAAATTTAATCTCGTGGATTTTATTTTTAAAGAGGCAAATCTCTCTCTCTAGGGTTAAAAAAGATCATTCTAACAAATATAAGTCCAACATCCTTGCAACTGGAAGAAAATACGAAAGTGAGAGAAACGTCCTTATTTGTATCTAGCCGGGTCGATTTATGGCACGCTTGACTTTGGCTTGGAAAATGTCCTTGCTGGTTTCCATGGGGGCAATGACACTGTGAGAACACTGCAGAATCGCCAGGCAGGAGGGAGGATGGAACACATACACGAGAATTTCTATCAAAGTCTTCAGAGGAACCTTCTTTTCTGAGAAACTCATTATTCACTTAATTATTCATTCTGTTTATTTACTGTATAGTTATTACACATAAATATGGTGCAAATCCCCAGAATCCTCAAACACCAGATGCCAGTTTCCCTCCGCAGTCCCAAAAGACATAGCCAAGCCATCACTGTGAGAATTAAAACAACAACAACTAAAACCCAATTAAAATTGTGCCAGCATGTTCATTTCCAAAAGAAAAACCCTGCAAATGAATAAGCGTTTAGTCACTCTCCTGACTGCTGCTGCAAAGAAACAAACAAACCTTAACACGAAAACTGAAATATCATTAATATTTACATTACAGCTACATTGAACGTAGTATCTGTATGGAAAAGGCATTGGTGAAGTTGATTTTATATCCATTCTTCCATTTTTGAAATCGGATGATTGGAAAAAAATGCTGTTTTGCTTTTCAAACTTTTGATGTGTCTGGCAAAGCCTAATGGTGGTGGGGAAGAAGCCAGATAGTGCTACATTACTGCTGGGGTCTTGGAATTCTCGCGTTACACAGCCCCTCCTCTTATTGATCTGAGATGGGATGAAGTGGATGCATCTTGCTCACCTGAGCACGTGACTGGGCATCCTGAGAAGGTGAGCCTGCAGCCTGAGCTCTTTGGACAAAGTCTAATGAAGCATAAGCCAAATGCCACCAGTAAAGGAGGCCTCCTGTGAGAAACGGTGGGAGGTGCAGAGAAGACCCCCAAAATGGAGGGCAGTGCAGAGCAGACAGCTGGGATGGAGGACGCATGTGGGTGTGTAGGGAGGAGAGGAGGGGGGTGTGTGTGGGTGTAATTGTTTACAAGTCTCCAGTCTTCTGGTGACATTGGCTTCGTGAAGAACAAAGTGGTCTCTTAGACGAGTGTGTGTTGGTAGCTGTCCCTAATAAAGAGTCACACTGTACCTGGGAAATGTGTCTAGACTGTTCCATCCACATCCACGTCTTCCTGCCAGTGGGGGGGCGGGCACTGATGGGACCCACAGGGATCCGAGACACAGGCCACTGGTTCTGCTACTGGAAACACGTGAAGCTCCTCTAGATCTGTGTGCCTCCCCAAACCTAGAGCTCACACCTGAAAGGCCAGGGGTCTCCAGCCTCAGTGTTGAGGGTCTGAGAATGGACTCTGGGCCCGATTGTCCAAATTCAAAGCACCAGGTCTCCCACTTACCATTAGCAGTTCTCATCCTTCCTCCTGAGAATCAAGACTGTGTCTCTCTCTTACAGTTGCCACAAGAATTAACTGCTATGGCTGGGTGCGATGCATTTTGGGTGGCTGAGGCGGGCTGATGACTTGAGGTCAGGAGTTCAAGACCAGGCTGGGCAACATGCCAAAACCCCATCTGAAAATACAAAAGTTAGCCAGGCATGTTGGTATCCCTCTGTGGTCCCAGCTACTCGGGAGGCTGAGGCACAAGGGTCGCTTGAACCTGGGAGGGAGAGGTTGCAATGAACTGAGATTGTGCCATTGAACTCCAGCCTGGGTGACAGAGTGAAACTCAATCTCTCAAAAAAAAAAAAAAGGAATTAAATTGTCTAATGCATGCAAAGTACTGAATGCATGCAAAATGCTGAGAACAGTGTTGACCAATGGCAAGTATACAATAAACCAGAAATCCCCAACTTTTTGACATCAGGGATCGGTTTCATGGAAGAAAATTTTTCCACAGATGAGATGGAGGGATGGTCTTGGGATGAAACTGTTCCATCTCAGATAATCAGGCAATAGATTCTCTTAAGGAGCACACAAGCTAGCTGCCTCTACACCTGCAGTTCACAATAGTGTTCATGCTCCTATGAGAATCTAATGTGCTGCTGATCTGACAGCAGTGGGAGCTCAGGTGGTGATGTCTGTTTGCCCACTGCTCACCTCCTGCTGTGTGCCCTGTTTCCTAACAGGCCATGGACTGGTATCGGCCCCAGGGGCTGGGGACCCCTAAACATTGCTTTCTTTTTTTTTTTTTTTTTGATAGAGTCTCACTCTGTCGCCTAGTCTGGAGTGCGGTGGCACTATCTCAGCTCACTGCAACTCCGCCTCCCAGGTTCAAGTGATTCTCTTGCCTCAGCCTCCTGAGTAGCTGTGACTACAGGCGCCCACCATCATGCCCGGTTAATTTTTTGTATTTTTAGTAGAGACGGGGTTTCACCATGTTGGCCAGGCTGGTCTTGAACTCTTGACCTCAGGTGATCCACCCACCTCGGCCACCCAAAGTGCTGGGATTATAGGCATGAGCCACCATGCCCGGCCTAAACATTGGTTGATAAATTCCAGTGCATGTGGCAACTTAGCACAGCATAAGGAAACCCTGTTTTTCCTGCTTTTTATCCCCAAAGCAGCTGACACGATTGTTTTGTTCTTTAGCCATAAGAATGTTGCTATTCCTGGCATCTCTGATTAAAATAAATTCAGCACCTCCTATCCCACTGTGCCTCATGGCCATTCCGATTACCTGTTGCAAATATTCTCTAGTCACGTAGCCTAATTTGGGATCTTTTTACTGAGAAGGCAAAAACATTTTAAAATCTATTTGGCACCCATGTTATAAAGTATCAGACCCACCAAAGCACAAAAGGTCTTCATTAATAATATATGGAATATGAACTCTGTAGAATATCTTGTTATTGCTTTGTTATTAACATAACATTATTAATCTGTTGCTGCTTTAAGAAATTCATATGTATGAAAGCCTTGTATATGTGGTAGAACAGAAAAAATCAATTTGAATTAAAATAAAATCATTCTCCCTCTGTTACACTTTTTGATTTTCCGAGCAGCTTCTCTTTCAGATTAGCATCGATTTTGCTTCCCTATCGGAGGTCAAAGGTGAATGTGCATGCATCCCAGCCCTACATAGAGCTGCTGTAGTGTCTTCTTTTGGGTGGGGCAGGGAGTGGAAGGGAGATGAGGAAGCAGGGGCTGATGGACTGGAAGGTGAAGTGTATGACTCTGTGAGTTCTCAGTGGTGGCACTGTCCAAGTCAGGCACAGGGACTGTAAGACTCTGGAAGGTATCCTCATAAAAATCCAGAACTGGAAGAAATCTGCAGGGGTCAGCTAGTGAACAATTTCCCAAGACACGATCCGTGGAACATCAGTTCTCTATGATGGCACTGTCTACATACACACACATACACCGGGACCCACGTGCAATGTGGTTCCATGGTTCATCACATAAGTCTGAAACTCTGCACGTTCTACCCAGTTCTTGAAATGCCATAATGGACTTCAGCATTTCAAAAGTTCTGTGAACCACTATATTTAAAAATATCCATTTATCATCTTTGACCAAGTATTCTCCCAGCTTCCCTGGCCATGACACTCTCTGCTCATATAATGCTAATTCATGTATAATGGTGCAATGGACCAAATATTTGTGTCTCCCCCAAATTGGTATGTTGAAATTCTAACCCCCAGTGTGATGGCATTAGGAAGTAAGGCCTTTAGGAGGTAATTAAGTCATGAAGATGGAGTCCTCATGAATGAGAGCAGGGACCTTATGAAAGGGACCCCGGAGAGATCTCTCACCCCTTCTCACATGTGAAGACACAGTGAGAAGAAGCCTGTCTATTAACCTGGAAGCAGCCCCTACCCAGACACCCAATCTGCTAGTGTCTTAACTTTGGACTCTCCAGCCTCCGGAATTGTAATAAATGTTTATTGTGTAAGCCATCCAGCTGAAGGTATTTTTGGTATAGCAACCCAAATGGACTCAGACAAATAGGCAATGAGCAATCCTATCCAAGTCAACCTCTTCACTAAAATTGACGAAGAAGAGGAAATTGAAGCCCAAGAAAAGTTGTTGAGTGCCAAAGAGTACAAGAGCTAGGAATTGAGTGGAGCACAGAATTCTGCTTCTCCGATTCTTAGCTCCATACTGCACCCTCTTGCAGAGAAATTTCCCTTTAATTCATTAATATACCAAGATCTGTCATTTATCAGGCATTGTGCCAAGCACTAAGGGAAGCTGGGGAAATACTCGGTCAGTGTGGCATCCACTAACCACCTGCAGCTATTGGACACTTGAAGTATAACTACTGGATATGGCTGTTCAGTGGTGAACTAAATTTTGAGTTTTATTTAATTTTGTTAAAAATTAAAATTAAATAATGACATGTGCTATTGGCTACTGCATTGGACAGCACAGCTTCAGACTGATGAACAGATTCGCTTGGTGACTCCAATTTAAAATACAAGTTGGTTTAGATTTATGATTTTAAGTTGAAATCCAAATTTACATATAGTGTTGGAACATTCAAGAGAACTAAGACAATAGATTACAGACTTTAATTTACTATTCTTAAAAACCTGTTGAAATACATGGGAAGATGTCTTTGTTCACTGGAGAACCCAAGGCCTTAAAAGAGAATTGTTGGAAAGATTTGAAAAGATTCAGAATAAGTCTTCTGGCCACAATGAAACTAGCTAGAAATCACCAAAGAAAACTAGAAAACCCACAATTTTTGAAAATTCAACATTTCATTTCTGAACAGTGCATGTGTCAAAGAAACAATCATAACAAAAATTAGAAAATATTTTTGCAAGAATTATAATGAAGATAAAGTGTATAAAAACTAGTGAGATGGAGCTAAAGCAGTGCTCACAGGAAATTTATAGCCATATATATATATATATATATATATATATATATATACATATATTAGAAAAACCCTGGGAGTCTATGATCTTAATTTCTGAAGTGCTAAAAAACAAAGCACAAAAAAGAAGAAGGGAAATAATAATAATTAAGCACAGAAATAATGAAACAGAAAACAAACAGTAAAGAAAAGCAACAAGACCACAAGTTGGCGTTTTGAAAAGGTTAATAAAATTGATAAATTCCTAAAAAGATCAATCAAAGAAAGTGGGATGGTTAAGTGTCTACTTGATTGAAGTATGCAAAATCTTGTTCCTGGGTGTGTCTGTGAGGGTGTTGCCAAAGGAGATTAACATTTGAGTCAGTGACTGGGAGAGGCAGTGACTGGGAGAGGCAGGCCCCGCTCAATGTGGTGAGCGCCATCCAACAACTGCCAGTGCGGCTGGAATAATGCGGTCAGGAGAAGGTGGGGGAAGCTGACTTGCTGAGTCTTCTGGCCTTCATCTTTCTCTCATGCTGGTTGCTTCCTGCCCTCCTTGGAATGTCAGACTCCAAGTTCTTCAGCTTTTACACCAGTGGCTCTAGAGCCTTCGGCCACAAACTGAAGGCTGCACTGTTGGCTTTCCTACTTTTGAGGTTTCCAGATTTGGACTGAGCCACTACCAGCTCCCTTGCTCTTTAACTTGCAGACAGCCTATCGTGGGACTTCACCTTGTGATGATGTGAATCAATTCTCCTTAATAAACTCCCTTTTGTATATACGTATATCCTATTAGTTCTGTTCCTCTAGAGAACCCTGACTAATACGGAAAGATAGCTGAATATATATATATATTTGAGACAGAGTTTTGCTCGTTACCCAGGCTGGAGTACAGTGGCACCATCTTGGCTCACTGTAACCTCCGCCTCCTGAGTACAAGCGATTCTCCTGTCTCAGCCTCCTGAGTAGCTGGGATTACAGGCATGCACCACTACACCCGGCCAATTTTGTATTTTTAGTAGAGATGGAGTTTCTCCATGTTGATCAGGCTGGTCTCAAACTCCCGACCTCAGGTGATCCACCCGCCTCGGCCTCCCAAAGTGCTGGGATTAACAGGCATGAGCCACCTTGCCCAGCCCTGAATATATATTTTACATGCAGGTAAAATGTATGGAAATGTAACAGAATTCTGAAAGCCACCTTAGAGTGATTCATTAATTTTCTGAATTTATAGATAGAAGAATAGGATCTGTCTATAAAGTAAAAGCTTAAAGAAGAGTTAGCCTTGTTAACCATTATAACTTTAATGTAGAAAACATGAACTTTGTAAAATCAAACTAGTCCCTAAGTAACCTTACGATGACCATGCTGGTTTTCCAAGGCTATGATTCAGTGCCAAGCTGAGGCCAAACCACCAGGACTGCAGAGAGAGCAGGGGAGGGCTCCTCCAGGTATGCAGGTGCGCGCCACTCATTAGCAGGCCTTTTGAGACGTGCCGCAGGGCGAATATAGGAACTACACCTTATAGGCGGATGGCATCTTACAGCTTTCTCAGCAGTGTGAGAAATTACCAAATTTAAAGGAAGTAGAAAGGCTTTCTTTTCAATAGGTCCAAAACTAAGGGATTTCTTTCCTTGAAATGTATATTGAAAGCAGTATAATAGAAAACTGGAGACTTTCTTCTTTTTTTTTTTTTTTGAATGTTTTCAAAATGCAATTCAAAAATATTTTAAACTATATGAGGTCTCTTCTTTGTCAGAAACCAATCCAAGTCATAGGAGAGGCCGTGAACACAGTTTCCTACAGCAAAGGCCTGACCCCATTAGGGAAGCCATCGGTGAGGGTGCAGACAGAGGGCGCTATAAACATGCCGTAGGTACGTACATAGGATTTTTGCTAAGTATGCCGTAACATTATTCTGAAAAATTATGTTCCCCTTTTTGCATATTTTTAATTAACATCTTAAACTTTTATTATAAATTTAAATAGTGTGAAGGGATAGAAATTCCACCATAAAGTAAGATCTGATTATTTTTTTTTGAGACAGAGTTTTACTCGTTACCCAGGCTGGAGTGCAATGGAACAATCTCAGCTCATCGCAACCTCCGCCTCACGGGTTCAAGTGATTCTCCTACCTCAGCCTCCTGAGTAGCTGGAATTACAGGAATTTGCCACCACGCCTGGCTAATTTTTTGTGTTTTCAGTAGAGACAGGGTTTCTCCATGTTGGTCAGGCTGATCTTGAACACCTTACCTCAGGTGATCCACCTGCCTTGGCCTCCCCAAGTGCTGGGATTACATGTGTGAGCCACCACCCCCCGGCCAGATCTGAATTTTTTAAAAAGCAAACTTTTTAATTTTAGAACAGTTTTAGGTTTGCAGAAAAATTAAGATTGTATAGAAATTACTATATACCACAGTCAGTTTTCCGTATTATGAACACTGTATACATATGATACATTTGCTACAATTAATGAGCCAATATTGGTACATTATTAAAGTTCATACTTTATTCAGATTTCCTGGATTTCCCATAATGCCCTTTGCCTGTTCTAGGATCCATCTACCGTATTACATTACATTTAGTCACGATGGCTCCAGAAGCTCCTCTCGGAGTTTCTTAGGCTTTCTTTGGTTTTGATGGCCTGGACAGCTTTGAGGAGGATTGGTCAGGATTGGTCAGATATCACCTCTCAAGAACATATCTTGGTTGCTGGCAGTTTTTGGTGATGAGGAAGAAAGCCGCTACAAACATTCATATGCAAGTTTTTGTGTGGATGGAATTTTCAAATCGGTTGGGTAAATACCTAGGAGCTTGATTGCTGGATCACGTGGTAAGACTATGTTCAGCTTTGTAAGAAACTGCCAAACTGTCTTCCAAAGTGTCTGTACCATTTTACACTGCCCCTAGAAACAAATGAGAGTAGAAACTGTGCAACTGAAACAGCGAGAGAAAGGAGGAGGAGGAGGAAGAGCATGAAGAGGTGGTGGAGAAGAACAGAGAGTGAAAGATGTGTCAGATAATATTACTGATATAAAATATGTACAACCGGAGTCTGAGAAGATCATTCTCTTCAAGAATGTGGTAAATGGAGTATTTGAAGAAATAATGGCCAAGAGAGTGCTATGTTTGATGAAAGAAATATAGTGTTCTGGAATTTTGGGTTCAGTGTGTAGTAAGGGAGAAAAAATTGTTCATAGAAGTTTAGATATCAGCCAAGGAGCAGGTCAGATTGAATGAACCTTAGATGGTCCAATGTATGCAATTCTAGGAAATAAGGAAGGAAAGAAGAAAGGGAACAAGGAAGGAAAAAAAGAAAGAAATGAACAAACCCTATCCCATGGGCCATCCGAGACAAGGAGCAATGATGAAAGTTTGGTAAGGAAATGGATTCAAGCATTATCTCTGACACATTTGACCTTAGAAAAGTTATTTAAAATTAAACTTGGCTTCCTTATTTAAAATTAAAAAGATGTTCAAACCTGACTTCTACCTTGAAATGACTGTTGCTACGACAATACATGCACTATATTTCCAGCTCCTTGGTCAAAAGTTTTTTCTATACATTCATTATTATTGGAATTGCTCCTTCTGAAGTCACATATTTTACCCAACTCTACTGTTTTGCTCTCTGCTGAAATTTTTTTTCAAGGATCAGTAAAGCACAAAATAGGGAGTGTATTTGGATTTCAGTCTATGTTTTCACATAAATTAATCTGCATTTTCTCCGAAATTAGAATAATTTCTTTTTTATTCACATTTCTGAGCATTTCATCAGCTTAATAATCCAATAAACATTTCGATTGGACACTCTGTATTTTATTATGTTAAATTGTTTTAAGCTACTTTTCAATCCATGTGGCCAATCCACTTTAAGTCTGTTTTGGAAGAAAGGTTACTTTGTGAGCTGCTATTCCTAATGTCATTGAATTTCAATTTGTGTGTGTATATGAATTTTTTAACTGCCTAGTTCTGCAGTTCCAAACAAATTTCTCAAAAGTTATAAGCTACAAAAAGGAAAGTAGCCAACAGTTCATTTTTATTAATCCTGAATTACAATTCTGTAAGTGAGGTGTGAATACCAAGTATTTGGTATACACTGTTTAGAATTTATATACATAAATGAGCAGTGTCCAGTGGGAATGCACACCTGTTTCAAAGATGCTTCAATTGTTCACAGCATTTCTGAAACTCCTCTTTGAATACTGCCTTTAGATCTTGCAGCACATTTTAATCTTTGATTTTTGAAAGTAGGTTTCATAACCCAAAGTAATTTTGGTTAAGTTTGATGATGCAGAAGATGGGGGAAAAAATTTTTTTTTTTGAGACGGAGTCTCGCTCTGTCACTCAGACTGGAGTGCAGTGGTGCGATCTTGGCTCACCTGCAATCTCCGTTTCCTGGTTCAAGTGATTCTCTTGCCTCAGCCTCCTGAGTAGCTGGGATTACAGGCATGCACCACCATGCCTGGCTAATTTTTATATTTTTAATACAGATGAGGTTTCATCATGTTGGCCAAACTTGTCTCGAACTCCTGACCTCTGGTGATCCACCCACCTCAGCCTCCCAAAGTGCTGGGATTACAGGTGTGAGCCACTGCCCCCAGCCTGGAAATTAAATTTCAGTACATACTATGTGCTAGAGGCTTGACTTGGATGGTCCAGTGAATCTGGGTAAATTCATTTTAGGTTGAAAATGAAGTATGACCATAGAATATGAATCAATGTCATCGATTATTTTCCCGCTGGAGGTAATAATGTAGCATTGTAGGAAAGGTATATGTTTTTGATCAGGCTGACATGTTTGAATGGCCACCCCAATGCTCTTCCCCCATCACCATCACTTAGCCTGAATCAAGTTACTTAGACTTTCCAGAACTGTTTCCTCATTTATACAATGAGGAAAATAGGATAACTAATGAGCTATCTTGATAATTTAAAAAATAAAACCAAAATACAAAATACCTAGCAGAACTAGTCCCCCCTTCCCAACATGATAAAGGGAAAAATACTCATTGTGATGAAGATGGTCCTGGATGTTTTTCAAAATGACTTTTATTATGGTTGCATTTTCCTATTATCTTGTCAGATATTAACTCCAAGAGTATTTGTTACTCTTCTATTTTGGGCAAAGATGTCTTGTTTTTGGTGTATTTAGGAGAAGGGACTGTGCGTGTGAGTTTACCTAGTTGTGGGGTGGTATGGTAGAGGTGGTTGTGAACAATGGGACTGAAATATAAATTGCTACCCAATTATGGAGGGCTTTAAATGGCATATTACAGGTTTAGCTATTATCCAATAGAAAAGATGGGCACTGAAAGCTTGTGAGCAGAGACAAAGTAATCTTGTCTGTGCTTTGGGAAGATAACTGATATGCTAGACTAAAATTTGTTGACAGTAGGGTTTGCTTCCTGCTCACACATCTTTTACTCATCTTTATAGGAATGAGTAGAAGAACAAATGACTGGGTAGAAGGATTGAAGCGGGAATAAGGACAAGGGCAGAATGATCAGGAGGGAATGGAAGAGAATGCTGTGAAGGGCTTACTGAGCCAGGCTCAAAAGGATTCGGCAAGTGTGTGGATGAGGAGCTAAGGAAGATGGGGGAGACTTGAAAAGAATTCCGTGGCAGCTGGCTTGGATGACAGCTCTGGGTGGGGGACGGGGCAGTGGCCAGGAAAAAGAAATAGAAACACGGAATGGGAAAACGGTTTTGAAAATGAGGGGAACAATGAGTCTGATTTTAATTCAACGAGTGTGCATGGCAGACCGATAGGCAAATGAAAACACAGGTCTGGAGTTGAGACGAGGTCAAGATAAAGATTTGTTTGTAGAGTCATACCCATAAAGATGATAGCTGAAATCTTGGTGGTGATGAACTCATCCTCGGAGAATGTGTGGATCAAGAAGATCGGCCAAATACAGGGCCTTGGAAAATGCTAATACTTACGGGATGGTTGTAGGAGAGGAAGCAGGAAAAGACAGAAGGAAAAAAAAAATGGGCACAGAAATACCAGGAGAGACCCATGTCATGGAAACTAGAAGGGAAGGATTTCAAAGGTGCAGCTGTCAGGGCAGAATCAGGAGAAAGGACAAACACGATGAGGCTTGAGAAGGGCTGGTGGGTTTGGCCATTCATTAGCACCTCACTGGTGACCTCTTTGAGAGCTGCTGCCACAGAGAAGACGGAGCTGGGTAACAGGGAGAGGGCAAGTGGGGGCAGGGGAATCATAGAGAGAAGGGGCAGTAGCTTCTGCTTCCACCTTCAACTGCTTCTTCTTAGTCTCGTTAGAAGACTTTTCTCTGCTGTCCTAGTAAATGTTAATGTTGCCCAAGACTCTGTCCTTGGCTCAGTGCTTACAACAGGGTTCTCTTGGTTTCAAATAACAGAAAGCTGCTCCAGCTGGCTTGAGCAGAAAGATTTATTGGGAGGATACAGGGTTACCTCACAGGACCCAGAGGATGACGACTGGGCCTTGTACACAAGCTTTAACCAGAAGTCAAGCTCCATTGGGCTTCTTGTCTCCTTTCTTGTTCCCCTCTCGGTGCCTTTCTCTTTTTTCTCTGCTCTCAATGCCAGCTAGCTGCCCTGGGTTTCCAGGCCATGCGGTAGGAAACGTGTCTGCCACTCAGTCCTGAGTCAGACACACTTAGCCCCTCAGAGGAGCACTGCTGTCTCTCGCTCATGCTCACGCTTGATGTTCTCCAAGGGATGAGATTGAGTGGGTCGATAGATGCCCCCCCTTGGGCCACTCAACTGAAATCAGATCAACAAAATCACTCTGCACAGACACTAGCATGTGGTTTGGGGACAAGGACAAGGACTAGGACCTGGAAGTGAGAAGCTGGGGAAAAAGCTCATGGGATGAGGATTTGGATTGGGCCCACAGCGAGTGAAAAGAAGGAGAAGGTGACATGAATGGCTTCTCATTCTCTCTCTAGCTGCTCAGAGCCTGGATCCTCCTAAGCAGCAAATCTGAAGAGCACTCTGCCTCCTATAGTTTACACCTAGACAGGCGTACGGTTTTCTTCTAAGAAAGAAAATAGGATGGCTGCCCAGATCTTATAAACTTCCTCTCTCTGCGAACAGCCCTGGGTACACCTGGGTGAGTCCCCGTGGCCATGTCCATACACACTGGGTTAACCAGAGTTGACTGCTCCAGTGTGCCTACCAGAACCTCTATGTGGGGTCTCTACACTTGGAACTGGATGGATCATGAGCCGATTCCTTTTCAGGATGCTGTGAGACTGTCTGTGACTACGGGAGACAGACAGAGTCTGAGGGTGCCGGTATTATTGGTTATCCTGGAAACCCACTGCACCATTGCTATCTCTATGTTAGTTCTCTCAGATAGCCCAGTGTTTTCCAGTACATTCTCTTGCCGTCTAAGCTAGTTTGAGTGGTTTTGTCACTGAGACAAACAAGAGCCTTGACTAGTTGAGGGTCAAGGGTGTTGCCCAACAGCTATCCCCAGCTTGGCCTCTTGGCTGCCACATCAGCTGTAGGAAATGGTCCCTCCCTTTCCCTTGTCATGTTTCCCGGGAGAAATGAGGTCTAAACAGTGACTGCAATAAGAGGGTTTGGCATTCTGGAAATTACTGAATAATGCTGCTTTGCTCATGTATTACCCTAATTTTGATATTTTTAAAAATCTGAAGTATGCATCATTTATGCTCCAAGATCAGGATCAATGACCCAATTATTCATCTTATGATGAAAATGCTTGCTGAACAAAACTCTACCCCAAATCAGAAAGGGCTTTTCATCGACTGGAACAATTCGTACATAAACACAAAAGCTACTCAGTGATACCATCGATCCACTTTGTTTTTAAAATAAGATTGTATTTTTACTTGATTTTCAATGTTTGCTTCATTTTAGATAAAGTTTAGTTTTTTAGGTTTTGAATAAGACTTTAGTTTTTAAACAAACTTTTAATTTTGGAACAGTTTTAGATTTATAGAAAAATTGTGAAAATAGTAGAGGGTTCCTATATACCTCAACCAATTTCCTCTACTACCAACATTATATATGAGTATGATATATTTATCACAATTAATGAACCAATAGTGATACATTATTATTAAAGTCCATACTTAATTTGTTTCTACTTAATGTCTATTTTTTATTCCATGATCTCATCCAGGATACCAAATGATATTTCGTTGTCACATCTTCTTAGGCTCGTCTTATTTGACAGTGTAAAACTTTATTTTTATTGGCCAGATGTGGTGGCTTATGCCTGTAATCCCAGCACTTTGGGGGGCCAAGGTGGATGAATCACTTGAGGTCAGGAGTTCAAGACCAGCCTGGCCAACATGGTGACACCCCATCTCTACTAAAAATACAAAAATTAGGCGGGCGTGGTAGTGTGTGCCTGTAATCCCAGCTACTTGGGAGGCTAAGGCAGGAGAATCACTTGAACCCAGGAGGCGGAGGTTGCAGTGAGCCGAGATCACACCACTGTACTCTAGCCTGGGTGACAGAGTGAGACTCTGTCTCAAAAAAAAAAGAAACCTCACAAACATTTATTTTTATTGAGGTTATCTCTGATAATTTGATAATGATGCTTAATATTTGTATATTACAAATTTACAATTTTACTTGACTTTTAAATTTTAACACTTAAAAAGTGAATTATATTAAAAGTTGTTTGACTCGTGTTCATGTTATGCATTCTGAGCACTTATAAATAAGGGTATTGATACCAGTATTTTGGAATTACCTTAAGTAAATGCTGAATGTCCAGCACTGTTATTTATTGCTCCAGTATAGCAGTTACTGGAGCCCAGCAGGACAGGCAAGGCACGGGGAATGTGAATACACATGGCTGAGGCTCTGAATGCAGGACATGACTGCTGGGAACCAGGGGGTGTGCAGTAGAGGGCAGCCGAGCAGCTCAAGGCTGGCTTCTCTGCAGTGAGACTCCCAAGCCCAGGCCATCCTAAAGGGTTCTGCAAACACGTCTCTTGCCCCCAGTACCCTTACCACTCTGTTCTTCTGTATACAGCCCGAGAGGGCTTGCTTGTGTTACCCCCATCCATTTCTTTGTCTTGCACACACAGTGCCCTGGGGCCACTTTACAGTGATGAGTTGGACTCAGGGACATTATCTTAGAGAAGTCTTTATTATTTTTTAATTGAAAGGTTTTTTTAGAGACACGGTCTTGCTCTGTCACCCACGCTGGAGTGCAATAGTGCAATCATGGCTCACTGAAGCTTCAAACCCCTCAGCTCAAGTGATCTTCCCATCTCAGCCTCCCAAGTAGCTGGGACTACAGGTGTACACCACTAAATCCAGATAACTTATTATTATTTTTTTTGGTAGGGATGGGGTCTCGGTATGTTGCCCAGGCTGGTCTCCAATTCCTAGGCTCAAGTGATCCTCCTGCTTTGGCCTCCCAAAGCGCTCAGATTATAGGCATGAGCCTATTTTAGAGAAGTCTTTAGCCTGTGCTTCCCAAGGCCTGGCTCACTGCTTGGAACATAGTAAGTACTCAGTATGTGTAGGTGCTATTATTTGTTCAACCAATGTTGAGCCAATGAAGGAAACTGGCACCATTGGCAGGAAAGGCTGCCCCTCTGCAGATATTAGGAGCTGATGAGATTCAGGGACCCAAGGTGGGATGGTGAGGACAATGAGGTAAGTGAATGGGGCACCCTGGCCTGCAGTGTGGAGAGGCTGCGGGAGAGAAGAGTGAAGAGGAAGGGGACCACCAGTGCCAGTGCCAGCCCCAGCTCTTGCAACAGACACCTGATCAGGGCTGCTGGACACACAGAAGACGACCCTGGCAGTGACCTCCTCCAGGGTTCTGAGATGCAAGTCCATCATGAGCATCCAAAAATTATGATTAAAAGTTTAGTCAATTACTTATTGCATGCCTGTGCCAAAGTATGTCCTGTAACCCATATATGTGTGTGTGTGTATAGATATACACCTACTATGTACCCACAAAATTAAAATTTTTTTAAAAGTTTAATTAGTCTGTAGCATGACATCATTAATATAGTAGAGCAGAGTCTGCTGACATTATAATCTATTGATCTCCCCAGAGTTGCCAAAAGTAGCTCACAATAGTTAGGCTTCCTTCTGTCCATAGTTGATGGCATATTCAAAGTCTCTAAAGCTGACGTGACCATCTGAGTCTCGATCTACTTCCCTGGAAAATGAAACAAAAAGTCATTTACACATTATTCTTGTTGACACCTATGTATTAAGAGCACATTAGGATCTTTATTTCTTTGTTTGTCTGTGTGAGAGAGGAACCTATTTTACCTACTTGAAAGCTGAGATTGATGCCTACTTTTTTTCATTGATAATAAAGGTTTGCAGGAAAGAAAGGGCATTAATTAAAACCTACAGAAATAATATATTCTGCATATTTAAAGGGATGAAGCCAAATGCACAGATTATATAAGAAAAAAAGAAATGGCTCTTTCTAGTTATCCTACATGTATCTTTCTGTGATATATCAAAAACACATGCAGGCCAGATATGGTGGCTCGCTCCCGAAATCACAGCATTTTGGGAGGCTGAGGCGGGCGGATCACCTGGGGTAAGGAGTTCCAGACAGCCTGGCCAACATGGGGAAACCCTGCCTCCACTAAAAATACAAAAATTAGCCAGGTTTGATGGCGGGCGCCTGTAATCCCAGCTACTTGGGAGGCTGAAGCAGGAGAATCACTTAAATCGGGAGGCAGAGGTTGCAGTTGGCCAAGATCACACCACTGCACTACAGCCTGAGCAACACAGAGAGACTCCATCTCAATTTTTTTAAAAAAGTGTGTTTGAAGGCATAACTGATGAGTAGTGGTCTCAACTCCTCATTGGGGGGCATTCTAAAACAAGGCCTTACACATAGCTTCTGCGGGTGATGCCCATTATATTTTGTTCAAACATCAAATTCATATCAACCATGACATAGGACTTTTTAACGCAAAGACTGGCCCAAGCAAGAGAGCCACTAATCACTGTAATAGTTTTAAAGCAGGCTTTTAAAATATTGAATTCTAAAATAAACTTTCTGAATATTTCATGCCAAAGTCTCTGAAGTCTATAATGGTTCTGGATAGAGTGATGATAATTTTTCATTCTTTTGAAGTAGAGAAAAATCCCTACTTCTCTGCCCCAGGGCAAAACCATGTTGCAGTGTGTTCATATAAAATGATTTCAGACTGCAGAGGCCATTATTCTTGTTACTTCTTTTGGTAAAATATACATGATGATTTCATGCTACACAGGACCAAAAGCATAGTGTCAGATCTCTTCCAAGGGATTAGAAATAATCAGTATCATGTTACTAACTACAGAATATAAATCATCCCTTTTATTAAATTAGATAATTGAAGATTCTTTTTTTTTTTTTTTTTTTTTTTTTTGAGATGGAGTTTCGCTCTTGTTACCCAGGCTGGAGTGCAATGGCGCGATCTCGGCTCACCGCAACCTCCGCCTCCTGGGTTCAGGCAATTCTCCTGCCTCAGCCTCCTGAGTAGCTGGGATTACAGGCACGCGCCACCATGCCCAGCTAATTTTTTGTATTTTTAGTAGAGACGGGGTTTCACCATGTTGACCAGGATGGTCTCGATCTCTTGACCTCGTGATCCACCCGCCTCGGCCTCCCAAAGTGCTGGGATTACAGGCTTGAGCCACCGCGCCCGGCCTGATAATTGAAGATTCTTAATATTGCCTAAGTATTTTTTCCCAAGGAATTGGATTAGATAAAAGGCCTTTTCTTCTTTCCACTCTGAACTGGTAGTGTTGAACTATAAATCTCAGAGAGTGAGTTAAGTGAATAACCTAGAAAAATAGTGTTTAGAATAAACTGCTTCTGATAATATTGTGTGTGCACGCGAGTGTGTTTATTCACTTATTGAGATGCTGAATGCTTGTAGGGAAGTGAATTCCTTTGCTTGAGTTTCTCAGTAAATGACCTTCATTGTTATTGTATTAACTGTTTTTATTTTATTTTTTTTAGATGGAGTTTCCCTCTGTCACCCAGCCCGAAGCGCAGTGGGGCAATCTCGACTCACTGCAATCTCCACCTCCTTGGCTCAAGCAATCCTCTCACCTCAGCCTCCCAAGTAGCTAAGACTACAGGCATATACCATTACATCCAGTCAATTTTTTAATTTTTTTTTTAAAGAAGAGGTAGGGTTTCACTACGTTGGCCAGGCTGGTCTCAAACTCTTGAGCTCAAGACATCCCCTTGCCTCGGCCTCCCAAAGTGCTGAGACTATAGGCATGAGCCACTGGGCCCCGCCTGTTATTGTATTAACTCTAATTTTTCTTGCTGTCTTTGCCAGAGCTTTCCATCATAAAATGAACATAGTATAGCCAAGAACTGTTAAAACTGGAAAGTCTATTCATAACATTTGGGGTGGCATTTTACTCATATAATGAATGGTGAGGCATCATTTACCTTTTATTTTGAGATGGAGTTTCCCTTTTGTTGCCTAGGCTAGAGTGCAATGGTGTGATTTTGGCTCACTGCAACCTCTGCCTCCCAGGTTCAAGCGATTCTCTTGCCTCAGCCTCCCAAGTAGCTGGAGTTACAGGCATGCACCACCATGCCCAGCTAATTTTATATTTTTAGTAGAGACGGGGTTTCTCCACGTTGGCTAGGCTGGTCTCGAACTCTTACCTCACCTGCCTCAGCCTCCCAAAGTGCTAGGATTACAGGTGTGAGCCACCATGCTCGGCCTATATTTTTAAATTTATATTTCAAATGAGACATGCTGAAATACTTTGTCTTTTGACTTTTTGTTGTCATCACATATATGCAAGCAGGTCTGGTCACCTCACAAAGAGTGCAGAGGAAATTCAAGTTCAGTGCTATTATTTTAAAGTCTAAGAACACTATTTTCCATTGCAGACAGAATTGTTCTGAAGAAGGAAGTTCTCATAGCACCCACACTCAAATCACTGTGACAGAGAACAGGTGTGTGGTGGAGAGAATGGGTGACTGGCTGCGGAGATGAAGGAAATGTCAGTAGGTAAAAAGCCTCCTTGTTTCTGTTACAGCATTCAACCCTAACATGAGTTTGCTCTAGTTTTGAAACTAGAATGCAGTTGTTTTGGTGTCAACAACATACCTTTGGCACTAAAAACTTCAGCCACCCCCTACCCTGACTAGAAAGAAACTTTAAGAGGGCAAGACCCTTGGTTTGTTTGCTGCTGTAGCCCCAGGTCTTAGCCCACAGCAGAGGATGAATGCTGAATGAATGAATTTGTGGAATAAATGAATCTGAGGAAATAGTTGGTAATGGTATAGAAAATCTATTACATCCTGGGAGGTACTAGGGGAGCAAAGAAAGAAACTATCACCTCACTGTCTTTACCAAGTCTAAAAGTGCCTGAGGCCGGGCGTGGTGGCTCACACCTGTAATCCCAGCACTTTGGGAGGCCCAGGCAGGATCAACTGAGGTCAGGAGTTCGAGACCAGCCGGGCTAACATGGTGAAACCCCGTCTCTACTAAAAATACAATAATTAGTCAGGTGTGCTGGCGGGTTCCTGTAATCCCAGGAACTCGGGAGGCTGAGGCAAGAGAATCGCTTGAACCGGGGAGGTGGAGGTTGCAATGAGCCAAGATCACGCCACTGCACTGCAGCCTGGGCGACAGAGTGAGACTCAGTCTCATAAATAAACAAAGAAATAAATAAAAATAAACAAATAAAAACGCCTGAGAAACACCTCAGACCCATCATTCAGGGACCCATAAGTCAGTCGGTTATGGTTTTTATGCTCGACCACATTTTGCAAAACACAGACTAGGTACAGACAAGACCATATGAGAGACAAGCTTTGAAAAATGAGGCTCAAAACATGGGGCAGTGGGGGGAGGGAACCCCTTGAATGTCAGGCTGAACAGTTTAAGAGTTAAGAAGCCGGGAATTGAGAACCACTGCAGAACACTGGGTACACGTGAGTGTAACCCACCCCATAGTCAAAGACCACGCACTTCAATCCAGACGAGCAGCTGCCTTTTTACCAGACACAGGGATATAGGTGCAGACACAGACACAGCCTTTTACCTCAGAAATGGCTTTTCAAAGGAATTAAAGTTTATGCAGATGTAAAAGAGGGGAATTAATTGCTATTAACAATAACAGCTTCTAGAAATGTAGGTCCAGTGAAATTAAAGGCTTTTTTGGTTTGTTTTTGAGATGCAAAAGGAAGATCCGGAATTGATTTTGGGAGTAGGGACTCAAGAGAGCAGAACTGGGATGGGTACAGTGGCTCACGCCTGTAATCCAAGCACTTTGGGAGGCTGAGGTGGGTGGATCACTTGATGTCAGGAGTTTGAGACCATCCTGGCCAACATGGTGAAACCCCATCTCTATTAAAAATACAAAAATTAGCCAGGCATGGTGGCACCTGCCTGTAATCCCAGGTACTCAAGAGGCTGAGGCAGGAGAATCGTTTGAGCCTGGGAGACAGAGGCTACAGTGAGCCAAGATTGTGCCACTACACTCCAGCCTGGGTGACAGAGCCAGGTCCCATCTCAAAAAAAAAAAAAAAAAAAAAAAAAAAAAGCAGAATTGCTCTGTATTACTTGGTATGAACAATTTAGAGCCATCTGGAAGGAGATGACAAGCCAAGACAAGTGAGGGTACAGGCACAGGGGGATGCCATATGACAACAGTCACGAAATTTCCCAATGAGGTGGTGATCAAAAGTCCTTCAATTAACTGTTGTGTTTCCTATGTGTTTCCAAATTGTTTGTATTACTTGTTCTGATCTCTCCTCTATCTTCACCAAGGGGTGTGCTAGGCACACACACACTGGGGGGATGGTGACTTTGGGGTGTCTGTGTTGAGTCAGGGGTTGAAGATTGAGTTAGGAGATGAGCTGTGTCTGAAGGTGCAGCAGACAGAAGGAAAAGCAAGCGGGGAATGGCAGGATGATCCATCCACTGAATTCTTTCAAAGAAATGAGAACTCAGAGCCATAAGCCTTCCAAGAATTTGCAAGAATCTTGGGAAGTGCTTCATAACCCCCCAGGTGTAGAATGGAAGTTCCAGGCAATACTATATCAACTTTGAAGTACCGGAAGACCTCAGGTGACAACAGGATACATTCCGAATTTGCAGAACTAGACTCAGTCCATTCATCTGAATTCCAACACTTTAAAAATATGTTAAAGGACAAATATTTTGATTCATTGTATTAAAAAGTGGTTATAGGTCAGGTGTGGTGGCTTACATCTGTAATCCTAGCACTTTGGAAGGCTGAGGCGGGTAGATTACTGGAGGTCAGGAGTTTGAGACCAGCCTGGCCAACATGGTGAAACCCCGTGTCTACTAAAAATACAAAAATGAGCTGGGTGTGGTGATGCACACCTGTAATCCCAGCTACTTGGGAGGATGAGGTATGAGAATTGATTGAACCCGGGAGGTGGAGGCCGCAGCGAGCAGAGATCGCACCACTGCGCCCCAGCCTGGAGACAGAGCAAGACTCTGTCTCAAAAAAAAAAAAAAAAAAAAAAAAAAAAACCCACAAAAAACCCCATAGTGCCTATAATTACTTTCATCAGCACAAACTTTAGCATTTTTCTCTCTCACATCCAGATTTGTTACATGAGATTCTAATCTCTCTTTCTGGTGGTGCTGTGTGGGCTTCAATAGCCCAGTCTGGATGCTTCCCTGACTCAGAGCCAAGAGGTCTGGACCCTGAAGGAGCCAGGGTTTTACACCGGGAATCTTTTATCAAGATCATTAATAAAGGGTGGGAACGTTGCTCTAATACATTCTGAAGGAAAACCTAGGGTTTTTTAAATTTAAAAAATGTAAATACTCAATGTGTCTCACAAGCAGTAAATGTTTCTTATATGAAAATGTTGACAACAATTTTGTTCTGAAAGTGGTTATTTCCTGGAAAATCATTTTTCTTGTAAAATCATTCAAGAGTACTCCACGTCAAAGTCTCTGAAGCCAGATTTCAAAGTAGAGTACTAGCTTTTACCCAGGTTACTTAAAGAAAAAAAATGAAGGAAAGAAAGAAAAAGGAATAGTTTAAATGAATTTTATTACATCAAAACAACGGACTCTTCCCTATTAAAATGACACAAAGACTATGAAAGTGATATTTTTAAGTGGGAATGAGAATACAGGATGGTATATGCATCATAATTGCAATGTTTTTATTTTTTTATTTTAATTAATTAATTAATTAATTTAGAGATGGAGTTCTGCTCTGTCACACAGGCTGGAGGGCAGTGGCCTGATCTCAGTTAACTGCAACTTCTGCCTCCCAGGTTCAAGCAGTTCTCCTGCCTCAGCCTCCTGAGTAGCTGGGATTACAGGCATGCACCACCACATCCGGCTAATTTTTTGTATTTTCAGTAGAGATGGGGTTTTGCATATTGGTCAGGCTGGTCTCAAACTCCTGACCTCGTGATCCACCTGCCTCAGCCTCCCACAGTGTTGGGATTACAGGCGTTAGCCACCCCGCTCGGCCTCACAATTGCAATTTTATAAACATGTATATTCTTTTGGGCAGAAGCTGAAGGTTATATGCTATACAGAAACCTGTCTTATGAAGGTGGTAGGGTTATGGGTAATTCTGTCTTAAGATATTCTTGGCCAGGCGCGGTGGCTCCTGCCTGTAATCATAGCACTTTGGGAGGCCAAGACGGGTGGATCATGAGGTCAGGAGATCGAGACCATCCTAGCTAACACTGTGAAACCCTGTCTCTACTAAAAATACAAAAAATTAGTTGGGAATGGCAGCACATGTCTGTAGTCCCAGCTACTCGGGAGGCTGAGGCAGGAGGATTGCTTGAACCCAGGAGGTGGAGGTTGCAGTGAGCCGAGATCACACCACTGCACTCCAGCCTGGGCGACAGAGTGAGACTCTGTCTCAAAAAAAGAGATATTCTTTAATATTACTTATGTCTTTTTCAACTGAAAGAATATTTTTTCTTTTTAGTCTGAATTTTCCAAACAATTGACCTTATTTCAAATTGTATAAATCCACAACAGCTAGAGCTGGGCTTCTCAACATCAGCACAATCGATATCTTGGACCAGACAATGCTCTGATATAGCAGAGTGGGGGCTGTCGTGGGCATTGAGGATGTTTAGCAGCATCCCTGGCCTCTACCTGCTAGATGTTGGTAGGATCCTCTCCCACCCCTGAAGCCCAATCGTGACAGCCAAAAATGTCTCCAGAAATTGCCGTGTCCCTTGGGGGGACACAGTCATTCCCAGTTGAGAACCACTGAGCCAGAGGAATCACAGTTTAAGGCAATCCTTTGGAACATTCCAGCTGAATCTACGCTTACTAACATAATTGTTTTAGCTTTAAATACTTTTTTTTTTTTTAAACAAGTGATTTCAGGGTCAGCCGAGGTACATGTTTCTCAGACAGATCATTCAGATGATTGTCTCAACACTCAAAGGTTTTGAAATGAGCCCAGGGAAGACCCCACTGGAGACGCAAACTCTTGCTGGTGGTAACAGGGCCGGTGCCAGACATATCTGTGTTCCCAACAAAAGCACTGACAGATAGTAATTATTTTGAATCACTGTGATAATCACATGAGGTTTTGAAAGTTGATGCCGTATTTGATTTACCTGAAACGTGAATGAGCAATTTAATGTGGAGGCCAAAATTTAAATGAGAAAAGTTTCCTTAGTGGAATTTTTGGGTTGGGGGAAAAGGGAGGAAGCATCTTTTTCTCTTTGATTCTTTATGGAATGATTTAAACCAAGTCAAAACTGCCATTACATTAGGGACAAAGCTGTCATACTGACTGAACAGTGAGAGTAAAAATTACCCTCCAAGCAAGGAGCCCCTGCTGGGGATGAGAGGACCCGCCAATTGAAGATGTAATGATGACAGCCTCTCCCGCAAGCAGCCTTCTCTTCTGAGGAGCCCGCTGGTTCTTCCCACTGGCGTGCTTGCCTCTTTGTTGATGAGAGTCCTGCAGGGCTCTATAGCAATTCAGCTGGTAATGTGTTTATTAATTTTACCTTTTTAAAGACATGTGTTAAGAAAAGCCGTTCGGATACGCAGGCAAGACTAAAGAGTTATGCAGATGATTTCTGGTCTTTTCTAGGCTCCTACATGACTTTGGCAGATGCGCTGCATTCCCTTCGATGTGTACTGGGCTCCCTTTGTGCCCTCCCCACAAACTGTGCGACCTTCTTTGACTCCAGCCATTGCTGGGAGAGCCTCACCAGAGCCAGCCCCAGTATCTTTTGCTGTTTGGGACTGCTCTGACACCTCGGGCGGCAACCCCCACTCCCAATGTGGAAGCATGAAAAAGAAGGCGTTGGCTGGGTGTGGTAGCTCAAGCCTGTAATCCCAGCACTTTGGGAGGCTGAGGTGGGCAAATCACAAGGTCAGGAGTTCAAGACCAGCCTAGCCAATATGGTGAAATTTTGTCTCTACTAAAAATACAAAAATTAGCCAGCTGTGGTGGCGCACGCTTGTAGTTCCAGCTACTTGGGATGCTGAGGCAGAAGAATTGCTTGAACCTGGGAGGTAGAGGTTGCGGTGAGTTGAGATCACACCACTGCACTCCAGCCTGAGTGACAGAGTGAGACTCCGTCTCCAAAAAGAAAAGAAAAGAAAAAGAAGGAGTTAAGGCCTTCTTCTTCAGGAGGCACAGAGCAGGTAGCAGCCCTTGACCAGTCTATACTCCAGCTCACTCTGCTGTTCTCTGACTCTTTCCTTCACTGTGCAAGGCTCCAGTTTCAGGCTGCTAATTAACACTTAAAAGCTTGTGCACAAATTATTTAATCAATGTACCAGAGTAGCACAGGACTCTTGTAGAGACTGCACCCTTATGGTAGGAAAAGGCCGTTGCAATACCAAGCCTCACCTCTGCATCCTAGTACACATGTGGGTAGAGCAGAGCAGTTAGCATCCCTTGACCAATGAACGCACAGAGCACCGATCAGGCACCCTTTGACCAATGAGGCATGAGGACCAGGGGATAATGGCTCTCTGCCTCTGTGCTTCATGTAGACAACAACTCCGAGGTCATTCTCTTGGCTCATGGGAGGTTCTGGGGGGATCACGCTCCAATTGCTCACAGCAGTAATGAATTTGGTGACAGATACTTGCATTCCTTCATTCTGTTTCACAAAAATCCACACACAAGCCCTCATCAGGCTCTGCTTTCAAGAAGAACCCAGGGTAAGACACAATAGAAAGTTTATTTTGAGAGATGAAACTTCACACAGAGCATTTAAATTGCCATCGGCAATAGCATGTCATATCAGATTCTTATTCAAGTAGAAGATAGCTCACTATTTGAAAGAGATCAGAGTATTCCTCTATTTGCAAAATACTTTTTAGGAGGAAATTAAATATTGCCTTTAAGAAGAGCTCTGAAGTTTGAAGTTCCAAGCAATTAAAATGCCAGAGTTAACCAGAAGAAAACACCACAGCCGTCTTCTTTGTACTCTTTAATATACATGTCTTATTAATAGTAGTATTATTGGACTTTAATTATTCCTTCAGAGTGAGGACAATGTATTCCTGAATAGGAGATTCTCATAGGGCCCTTTTGGATGCAGAGGTATAGTTAGGATCTGACCATAAGCAAGTGGCAGACTTGGCTGTTTAGGATGAACTGTGAAGGGTAAGAAGATGTCCCGATCAGGCCAGGAATAAAGAATGACATAAGCCAGGCAAAACACTGGCCTCATTAGCTCTCAGCTCAGTTTACTAGCCTAACAATTCCATGGACATTGTTGGTTTCTTCCCCAACATCCATCCTACCTGCTCTGTGCCATGCAGCAGCTGCGTGATTGTGGGGGAACACATCCCCGCCCCAAGCTCTAGAAGTGGGATCTCACTGGCCTTAACCAATGACTGTAATCCCACTCTCCTCACCACAGGCTCAAGGATTGATTGGCTTCAACCAGTTAATACATGTCATTCCTCTCCTGGCCACTATGATTGGTAAAGAATTGGTACAAACATAATGAAGCCTGGGAATTTTGTTTGCAAGTTGAGAAAGGAGAAGCTCTTTCAATGTGGACATCTGAGATGCAGAGGTGAGGCTTGCTATTCCAACAGCCTTTTCCTACCATAAGGGTGCAATTTCCACAACAGTTCTTGTCTCCAGTGGTACACTGATTGAATAATTTGAGCACAGGCTTTTAAGTGTTAATTACCGGCTTGAGACTGGAGCTATGTACAATGAGGGAAAGAGTTAAGACAACAGCACAGTGAGCTGGAGCCTAAACAAACCATGCCTGAAGCCTCCCCTATGTCAAGACTCTTAGTCACTGACCCATTAAATTCCCTGTGTTGTTTAAGGCAGTCTGAAATGGATTTTCTGCCACTTGCAAATGAAAGCATCCTGATATACAAAGTATCCTATCTGAAATATTTTCCAAATCTTGCAATATCTGGAACTTGGTGGACAGACAGCAGATACTCAATGAACATAGTATTTTTGAAATGATTATTCCATTTTAAAGAAATCCTAAATAATTTAGATTTCTCCTTGGATGCTAGCTCAAGATTTTGGATTAGTCTCCTCAGCTCTGCATTCTAAGTTACTTGCTTGCTGTATCCAACAAAAAGTTCTGTTTATGGTGCCTTAATTGTGATTCTCAATGTGCTGAAGAGGTTGTTGAGAGGACTAATATATATTTTCCCTAACAAGTGATGGAATGAATTCTCCAGTCCAAGAAAAAAAGGAAAATGGATGTGAAATGCAGTCACAGCTTGCCAAAGTGATTAATCATAAATAATGACTCATTTTTATGAGGAATCTCATTGACAGCTAGAAATATTTTAAAAGGAAGAAAATAAAATTTCAGTACATCATTTCAGATTATTGACTATTTGTAGACATGTGGATAAATGCAATCAACATATAGCCCAAGGTCTTGGACAATATTTCCAGGAAATAATTTGATATTCCTCTCTATCAAGTGTTTTAACAGAGCTGCTAATAAACAGGGATAGAATTGTGTTTCTAACTTTGATTCTCTGGAAGAGAAATGGCAATGTAAGAAAACAGCACAGATTATACAGCTTTCAGGATAAAGAGCAAAAATCAAAGTGAACATCTTTGAATTAATCATAACACATCTGTTTCCTATACTTCTGAGTTGCTAAGATCTTCCAGTCTTCCCCGCCATGCGGTAAATGTTCAAGTACTACAAGCCCAGTCTGAATATGGCGGGGAGACAGTGTGGTCCAGCAGAAACCTCCCAGGATGGAGCTCTCTGCTCAGATAGGCTGCTGCTGAGCCTTGGGCAAGTTTCTCAACTGCTCTGACTTTGAAGCTCCTCACTTGTCGGGCTGAATGGCTGGGCCAGATGATTGCTAAGATATGGTCCAGTTCTCAATTTTGATGAATCTAAGCTGGATCTTAGTTCTACAACTAGTATCTTTGTATGCAGAAAAATAGAAAATGCAACCCAACGTCTGTTAGCCATTTTTAGCATTAAAAAAAAAAAAAAAAAACTAGTTTGAACCTTTGACTCTGTGGACAGTTATAAGGAACAATAAGCATATGTAAATGTAAAGAAAAAAGACCCTGCCATCAACAATGTGAAATATGAATGGAAATTAAGCCATTTCTATTTCAAATATATAATCACTCCAGCCGAGATACCCAGTAGCATCTTGAACTTGATTATGAGATAAAAGAAATGGGACAGAGATGGCAATCATTTAATCTCTTAAGAACAGCTATTCTGAAGAGCTTTTCACTCTACGCTCAATAGATTTCTAGCAGGTTATGATCTGGCTAGAAAGAAAGCATAATGATGAAGAAAATTATGTTTTCAATAACACAGGCTTTTTACAGTACAAGTCCTTCCACAAAGGAGGCAATAAAATGAACTCTGACCACTTTAACAGATGGCATAATGGTTCAGTGCACAGATGTGGCCTCTCTGAAAGCAACAAGTTCATCTCCTTGACTGGAGGTTTAGGAATGAGCTGAACTTTCAAGTGTAATGCAGGAAAGATTACATACTTCCATACAAGAAAGCTGAGTATTAGTGGGTTCAGAGTCTTGGAGAGATAGACTAAAAGGATAAAGCTTAATGAGTTTCATTTTGCTAATGCAACAAATAGAGTTGAAGTTGAAATGTGAACTATAAATATCCAGCCATTTGTAAATGCCCTCCTAATTACATTGTTAGCCATTGTTTAGACGGAAGCTTGCTTTTTAAAAAGCATACTTCCTCAGAGTCAGAAAATACCAATTGTCAAATAATGCTTATTTTCTTTAATAGTATAATGTTTTTCAGTGGGATTTTAAAAAATAATATGTGCTAGAAGGACTGTAGAGATTTTTGTTTACTTTCTTTGGGAAATTTGATAAATCAAAGTTTTCTGGAAAAAGCCTTAAAATTCAAAATATTTAAAAAACAATAATGTTATCAAAACAAAACAAATAAATCCTCAATTCAGTAATTAAAACAGTGTGATTGTTACTCAGGAATCAATGAATAAGAATAATGTCCAGAAATATGTATATATATGAATTCTGCAAAAATCAAACAAGGCAATTCACATGAGTGGGGATGAAATAGGTTGGCAGGAAAAGGAGCTGGGATAATTGTCTACCCATTTGGGGATGGGTGGAGTTTGACTCCATGGCAGAGCCTGCTTTGTGTTCCACAAAATTTACTTCCCTCTCTTCCGGGGAACGTAGCTACACTACATTTCCCAGCCTCCCTTGCAATGAGATGCAACTGGGAGTCCTGGCAATGGAATGTTAATAATATAATGATATAGGAACAAAGACTAGCCATCGCCCATCTAATTAAAAGCCTGATATTTCAAAGGCCTGTATAGGACCTTACAATCACCCTAGGGGTTGCGACATGGCCAGATCCTGAAAGATACTCTCATATGGTGTTAGCAAATACTTACCTGTAAGTAATTTACTCTATATATCTTGGTTAAAGAAAAACTGTTTTCAAATTTTGTGAAGATAGATTTTTTTTTCCCCATTAAATGAGAGGGCAGGAATTTATATAAAAATGAGGATTTTTTTAACAGCTTGTACTTTGGTTTTCAATAATCCATTTGGGAAAATAAGATTTTACATCTCAGCCCATTTCTCACTGATGCAACGTGCATCACTGAGCCCATAGGAAATTTGGCCTTAGTTCAGCATGACTATGATAAATTATTTATGTTTTCATTTACAACATGCTCCTAGCATTTAAAACCTCTGGGTCTGCGGACAAGAATATACAACAACAAAAAAAAAAAAAAGACTAACATTTCATAATGAAACAATTCCCTCAAATTATCAAAAGCACTCTATTAATGGAGCCCACTCACAATAAAAAAGTCACACCAAATGGAGTGACCAGAAGGGCTTTTAACAAGAGAATTTCAGTCTAAAGAGCTGAAGGTTCAGAGGGCCACATACAATCATTTAGCAGAAAACGATGAAATGCATGTGGAGTGTGTATATGGCCAAAACAATCAAATCCTGGAATGAAAACAAAGGGACAAGTGAAAGTTCAGAGGGGACATTTGAGGACTCAAGCCTGGAAGTGCTTCTTCATCAAACAGTTAGAAAACAGAATGTGTTTCCTATCCCTGTAATCACTCTCAAAGTTGGTATGGAGATGGGATAAGGAAAAGGAGCATACTGTGACGGAGGTCTTACAAACTGTGTATGACATCCTCGTTCCCCGACCCTGTCCAGCCTCTCTCCCCCTGCCCAGCACTAAGCATTACTCCCAAGATGGGTGACTGTGGTGCTGAAACTGATGTGGAATTTGCCGTAGTGACTGGGGGAGGCGAAGAGTCCTCAGAGGTTTCAGGCCAGAAACAGACCCTGGCTCATGAGGGATTTCAGTAATGGGTAAATCACTAAGGGACATTAGATGTTGGGGACCTCTTCCTACCCTTGGGAAGAGACTGCCCTTCCATAAATTGCCACGCTAATACCAATTTCAGGGATTCAAATGACTGGCCCAATCCACCAAGACATTTTCTGCCCATTATCTAGTTTCTCCTGCCTCCAGGCAGGGCCACATCATTGATTACAGAGCATTTCAGCCACTAAAAAAGATCACGCTCATCATTAAAGACATTAAGTGTTGATCTGTGCTGGCTAAGTGACTTAAAAGGTTCGTGCCCTTCTAGTAACAACTCAAAGAGGCTATTTCAGGATATTTATTAAACAAATTAAGTATTTACATTATGCTCAAGCACAGAGGCACAGTCACCGAGTACAGAACTGTTAAGAAGACAAAACCAAGAGAATTTACGGTGGAGAGAACTTGGCATTTTCAGTTCTTAGAAGTGGGGGCTGAGGAACCTCCAAATGTTTGAGAAAGAGTCTGAATTGGGCAGGGAAAGTATTCTGCCACTCTCCTGTCAATGGCGTCCTAATGACCACCTCCTTAAAAGGGAATAAACAGTGATTAAAGATGGCAGAGACAAGGATATGAACAGACACTTCTCAAAAGAAGACATTTATGTGGCCAACAAACATGAAAAAAAAGGCTCATCATCATTGGTCATTAGAGAAATGCAAATCAAAACCACATTGAGATACCATCTCACACCAGTTAGAATGGCGATCATTAAAAAAATCAGGAGACAACAGACGCTGGAGAGGATGTGGAGAAATAGGAACACTTTTACACTGTTGGTGGGAGTGTAAATAAGTTTAACCATTGTAGAAGACAGTGTGGCGATTCCTCAAGGATCTAGAAATAGAAATTCCATTTTACCCAGCAATCCCATTACTGGGTATATACCCAAAGGATTATAAAGCATTCCATTATAAAGACACATGCACACATATGTTTACTGCAGCACTGTTTACAATAGCAAAGACTTAGAACCAACCCAAATGCCCATCAATGATAGACTGGATAAAGAAAATGTAGTACATATACACCATGGAATACTATGCAGCCATAAAAAAGGATGAGTTCATGTCCTTTGCAGGGACATGGGTGAACCTGGAAATCATCATTCTCAGCAAACTGACACAAGAACAGAAAACCAAACACCACATGTTCTCACCCATAAGCGGGTGTTGAACAATGAGAACATGGACATGGGGAGGGGAACATCACACACTGGGGCCTGTCAGGGGATGGGGGCTAAGAGAGGGAGAGCAGGGGGTGAGGGGATTGGGGAGGGATAACATTAGGAGAAATACCTAATGTAGATGATGGGGGGATGGATGCAGCAAACCACCATGACACATGTATACCTATGTAACAATCCTGCACGACCTGCACATGCACCCCTGAACTTAAGTATAACAATAATAAAAAAAGAAACTCTCCTTCAAGACCTAAAGACTAAAGGAAACAGGTATATCAGCCCTACAATTTTCTCCCACAATTTAAAATGTTAGGACCCTAATAATGATGACCCTGATTTTAGAAGTTTTGTCTTTAGCCTGTGGTATACACTATGGTAAACGAACCCTTGTTTTCTTGAATACAGTGGCAGTCCATGAGTGCTGGACCATCGATGTGACAGTTATTAGGTTCCTCCTCACCAGAGGACACCTATATCTTGTCCACTGTGCGGTTCCCAGTATTTGAGCGTGGTGTCTGGCACACGGCGGTGTTCAGTAAGTATCTGCTGAATATATGAGCATGTGAACAGGAGAGTTTGGAGATGAGAGGAAGAACTCTAACTCACCAACCCATGATCTTACATCAATTGTTATGAAAGTGTTGGCACTTTTCCTTCGGATAAGCGTAAGAACATTTGGATCCTGCTATTTTAAATGTAAGACAGATGTTTTTCCCCATTGTTATAGTCTTTACAATTTTCATCTTTAATGGCCATATGCAATTTTATCAAATGGATTTATACCAAATTATTTTTTGTTGAACTTTTGAGCCAATCCAGTCTTTTCATTTTCATAAATGTATCACTGAACTCATTGAGTAACCATGCAGAGGAGGGCAGATCACCTGAGGTCAGGAGTTTGAGACCAGCCTGGCCAACATGGTGAAATCCTATCTCTACTAAAAACACAAAAATTAACCAGGCCTGGTGGAGGGTGCCTGTAATCCCAGCTACTTGGGAGGCTGAGGCAGAAGAATCGCTTGAACCTGGGAGGCAGAGGTTGCAGTGAGCTGAGATCATGCCACTACATTCCAGCCTGGGCAACAGAGAGAGACTCCATCTCAGGAAAAAAAAAAAGAAAGAAAGAAAGAAAGAAAGAAAGAAAGAAAGAAAGAAAGAAAAGAAGTGGATTCCTGAGTTTACTCATTTACCAGGCAAATACTAAGAGCCCACTACGGTCCAGACACAGTAGGTCCTGAAGATACATAGGTGAGGAGAAAAGACAAGAGTCCCTTTGAGCTTTTAACCGATCCTGGGAGAGAATTTCTGAGAGTGAATTACATAATTCCATTAATATAAGTAAAATAATATTACCAGTGTACTGAATGCCCTGAAGGAGTGACAGAAGGTTCTAGGAGTGGGTGGGGCGTGAAGTGGGCAGCAGGCTGGGGGAGCAGGACCTGGCTGAAACCTGAAAAGCAGGGAGCTAATAAAGGAGGCGCAGGTGGGGAAGAGCTCTCCAAGCAGAGGGAACAGCATGTACAAGGTCTTTGTGGCAGGACAGAGCAAGGCACATTCAAGGAACTCAAAGGCAAATGTGACCAAGCACAGAGAGAGGATGAGCAGGAGCCAAATGAAGCTGTGGGGTGCACGGGCTGGAACCATTCAAGACCTGGAAGTCTATATAAGGACTTTGGTCGTGATCCAAAGAGTGATAGAAAGTCATCAAAGCGCTTCAAGGAGGGGGCTGACATGCTTGATATAAATTTTACAGGTTTATCTTTGCTTAATAACACCATGCCCCAAAGGTATCCCTGTCCTATCCCCAGCACCTGTGAATATGTTGTATTATATGGGAAAGAAAATTAGGGTTGCAGACAGAATTAAGGTTGCTGACTTTAAAATGGGGAGAGATTATCCTAGATTATCTAGGTGGGGCCAATGTAATCTTAGGAGACTTTTTTTTCTTTCTTTCTTTTTTTTTTTTTTTTGAGACAGAGTCTCGCTCTGTTGCCCAGGCTGAAGTGCAGTGGCGTGATCTTGGCTTACTGCAACCTCCGCCTCCTGGGTTCAAGTGATTCTCCTGCCTCAGCCTCCTGAGTGGCTGGGGTTATAGGTGCACACCACAACACCCAGCTATTTTTTTTTTTTGTATTTTTAATAGAGATGGGGTTTCTCTATTAAATGTTGATCAGGCTGGTCTCAAACTCCTGACCTCGTGATCCACCTGTGTTGGCCTCCCAAAGTGCTGGGATTATAGGTGTGAGCCACCACACCCGGCCTCTTAGGGGACTTTAAAAGCAGGAGAGGGTGTACAAGAATCAGAGGAACCAGAGAGATGTGAAGATGCTAAACTGTCAGCTTTGTTGATGGAGAAAAAGCCATGAACCAAGAAAGGCAGGGGCAGGGGTCTCTGGAAACAGTGAAGACATGGGTTCTCCCCTTGAGCCTCCAGCAGGAATACAGCCCTGCTGACACCTTGATTTTAGCCCAGTGAAGGCTATTTTGGATTTTGGCCTCCAGAAATGTAAGATGATAAATTTGTGTTATTTAAAGCCACCAAATTAGTTGTAACTTGTTATAGCAGCAATAGGAATCTAATACAAAAGAGATGATCATGAATTTAGTTTTGGATATTTAAGTTTTACAAGTCTTTGACACGAAGAACATGGACATTTGGAAGTATTATTCACCTATAGCCATTCTCCTAATAAGTAATATGATCTTTATTAAATTATTTTACTTTTCATGACTTCAATGTTATCATATATAAAAAGAAAATAGATTTAAGGTTGGTTCCAGCTCTAAATCTCTGAGCTTATAAGCCTGGAAAGGAACAAATATGTTTTTCACTTAGATTCCTGTCAGAATTTGGCAATCACTGGGGAAAAAGTGATATTAAAAATAGCGATCTAAAGGGGAAAAGATTCCATTTTTAAAAAGTATCCCAAATATGAAATAACTAGAAATACCTTAATAAGAAATGTGTTGAATTTATGTAAAGAAAACTACAGAATTCCTTTGAGACATATAAAAGGAGATTTGAAAATGTGCAGGGGTGAGCCACGTGTGTATTCCTGGATGGGGAGACTGAACATTGTAAAGATGCCAAATCCTTCCCAATTAATTTATAGGTTGAATGCAATTTTCATCAAAGCCCCAAAGGGAGTTCTTGGAACTTCACAAAAATGATTTTACCATTCATCTGGAAAATAAACAGGCAAGAAGAGCTGAGAACAAATTTGACAACAAAAAACACCAGGATTTAGAACATATTGTAAGAACTAGGGGGGAAAAGGTGTGTCCCAAGAGTAAGAATAAGGTGGCCAAGGCAATAAGATAGATGTCCTGGAAAGGTCCCCTCGTATGTAAAAGGAATCAGTACAGCATAAGATGATAAAGACATTAAATATAAATGGGGATTATTTAACAAAGGATCATGGAAAAAACTGGCTATTTGGAAACAAAAATGCTTAGATCATCACCCAATGCTATATATCAAAATAAATTCCAAATGCATTAACGTGCTAGATAGTCCTAAAATTCAAACCAACCAAGAATATGGAAGCGGATATTAATCTAGTCTGTAGACAAGGAAAATTTTCTAAGTACAAAAGCAATTAAAGAAATTGTGAAGGAAAAGATCACAGACTTAAATACATGGAAACTTAAAATCTCTGCACATTATAATAAAAGGAAAATAATAAGCTGGAAAAACAGTTGTAATAGAAACAGGTAAATGTTTTCAGTATAGAAGAGAAAATGGGCAAACGGCATGAATAGAGAATTCACAGAAAAGAGAACAGAAAGGGCTAAAAAAACGTGAAAATGTTCAAAGTTATTAGCAATTGGAGAAATAAAACAAAACAGTGAGATACTCATTCCAACTATTAGTTTCGTAAAGATTTGAAAAATAACACTGGGTCATTGGTGAGAACAGGGTGAGAAGGGCATATGCCGTGAGGGGCGTAGAATTTGTTTATTAGGTAATTGGGTAAGAAGAATCAGGAGCTATAGAAATGATAAAATAACTTCATACTCTCTGATACGATACCTTCATATCTAGGAACATCTCCAAAGAAAAAAAAAGTGGAGACAAATTTGTTTATTGTAGGGCTATTTATAAAGGAAAATGGCAAAATGATTGAAAAGCATGGGATATAAAACTCACACTCGGGCCGGGCACGGTGGCTCACGCCTGTAATCCCAGCACTTTGGGAGGCTGAGGTGGGCGGATCATGAGGTCAGGAATTTGAGACCAGTCTGGCCAACATAGTGAAACCCCGTCTCAACTAAACACAAAAAATTAGCTGGGTGTGTTGATATGCACCTGTAATCCCAGCTACTGGGGAGGCTGAGACAGGAGAATTGCTTGAGCCCGAGAGGTGGAGGTTGCAGCCAGCTGAGGTCGCACCATTGCACTCCAGCCCTAGCGACAGAGCAAGACTTGGTCTCAAAAACAAAACAAGGCCGGGCGCAGTGGCTCAAGCCTGTAATCCCAGCACTTTGGGAGGCTGAGGCGGGTGGATCACAAGGTCAAGAGATCAAGACCATCCTGGTCAACATGGTGAAACCCCGTCTCTACTAAAACTACAAAAAATTAGCTGGGCATGGTGGCGCGTGCCTGTAGTCCCAGCTACTCAGGAGGATGAGGCAGGAGAATTGCCTGAACCCAGGAGGCGGAGGTTGCGGTGAGCCGAGATCGCGCCATTGCACTCCAGCCTGGGTAACAAGAGCGAAACTCCGTCTCAAAACAACAACAACAACAACAACAACAAAACCCTCACACTCTTCTTAACAAAAACAGAGAGAAAGAGGGAAGGATCAATACCAAAATGTTAATGATAATTATCTTTGGTTTGGTATAAATATGTTTTTTTCCCCTTCTTCAGACTTTTCTCTATTTCCAACATATTCTATGACAAGCATTTGTTACTTCAGCCAGATCTCCTTCCAACTGTCCACCTCCCACCCGCTGCCCCACCTTCTACCCTCCACCCGGCAAAATGCCTAAGCCCTTAGCACACACACGACCATTTCTCTATTTTGTGAGTTTGCCATTGCGTGCAGCTGATAACCAGGGAAAATTCATGTTTGATAAAATCATCCTACGAGTGATGGCCAACCAAGGAAAACCATTTAGCACTTAGACGGCTTCCATAATGTTAGTTTATAAGAAAGGAAGGAAAGAAAAGATGCTACAGGCAGAACTTTTAGAGAAACAACCGTGTTTGACTCTGCGGAGCAGGAATGCAGTTCCAGGGTGCCCGGTGTCTGCGCACATTCCTCGGCTGCCGCTCTCTTTCCGTGACTGCATGGTCTGACTATTTGACTCATTTGACACTCTTTAGTAATAAATATATCCCCATATGGAAGTTTTACTGAAAACAGCTCCCCAGGGGGAGGGGGGAAAAAAAAAACCAACTTTTATTTTTTTCCACTTTGAATCGAACCACAGGTATAAAATGACTCTGAACTTGGTGTTACAAGTCCGAACTTGTACAACCTCTGGAGCACTGTACAGAACAAATGCCCTGAAGTGAGAACTTTTCATGTCTTCTTTTCTTCCTCCTTTGCTTTTCTGTCCCTTGCTGAAGTGAGCTGTGCTGAGGGCTTCAGACCTGCCGTCTGCCCAGCCCCACATGGTCTGGTCCACTGGGAGAAAGGGCTCTGCTGACCTGCCCACCATGCTTCCAGAGCCCAAGCCTCTCCCCAGAACAACAACCAGGTAGTCCTTTTTCCTTCCTTCAAGGGACTTTAAAAATCACCCAGTCCCACTCTTTTATTTTACAGATGGAGAAATGATGGCTCAGATGCATGAAGCTGCTTTCTTAGCAAAGCAGGTCTCTGGAGTCATGGCATAGTCCTATGCCCAACTAATGATAACTCTAGGCTTTTGGAGTTGTTTTTTTGTTTTGTTTTTGTTTTTATTTTGAGACAGAGTCTTACTTTGTCACCCAGACTGGAGTGCAGTGGTACAATCTCAGCTCACTGCAACCTCTGCCTTTTAGGTTTAAGTGATTCTTCTGCCTCAGCCTCCCAAATACCTGGGATTACAGGTGTCCACCACCACGCCCAGCTAATTTTTATATTTTTAGTAGAGAGGGGGTTTCACCATGTTGGCCAGGTTGGTCTTGAACTCCTGACCTCAGGTGATCCACCTGCCTTGGCCTTCCAAAGTGCCGAGATTACAGGCATGAGCCACCATTCCCTGCTGGGCTTTTGGAGATTTTGAGGGTCTTTGCCAAAAACCTAGGTTGGTCTCATTGGACACAGAAAGAAAAGCCGAGTTGTAATATACTGCCATCTCAAAGTTGTGTACACACTGCAAGCAGTACCAGGAACAAGACTTAGGACTCCCCATTTACAACCACTTGATCATTTCCAGTTTATGTGGGAATTTGGGATAAAGTCTAGGATTAGCATGACTTTGGTGTGCAGTTAGCCTAAAGCTTTTCACAGCCACGGAGAATTAGGGGTTGAACAAGACATGAAGATCTGTCCCCAGAATATGTGGCAATCATGACATCACAATAAACAGCCTCCCCAGAGCCTCATTGAATAGCCCAAGATTTGGGGGTGGGAAAAGAAGGCACAAAAATATTCCAAAATACTAGTGTTTCAAAAATGATGTCATAAGTATACATCTGAAAACGTTTTGTTTAAGTTCTTAATTAGGTTTCTTCCCCCATAGATGCTGGGTTAGGTGTAAGAAAAGAGTCCTTCACAAAGCCTGAGCTTAATAGGAGCACTCGTATCATAATTGGAAGAATTTCATTATGAAATCCTTTCCTCCTCCACCCTCAAGACAGAGCCTTGTTCTGTCTCGCAGGCTGGAGTGTGGTGGTGTGATTTTGGCTCACTGCAACCTCTGCCTCCTGGGTTCAAGCAATTCTCCTGCCTCAGCCCTACAGATGCCTGCCACCATGCCTGGCTAATTTTTGTATTTTTAGTAGAGATGGGGTTTCACCATGTTGGCAAGCTGGTCTCAAACTCCTGACCTCATGATCCACCTGTCTCTGTCTCCCAAAGTGCTGGGATTACAGGCGTGAGCCACCACGCCCGTACAAAATCCTTTTTAATTAGTACTGCATAGATTGCTGTAAATTTGAGTTTTGGGCAATGCTGAGGAAATAAACTGATGGAAGAAAGTGAGTATTTCTGGAACATGCTAAAGATTAGCGTTTTGACTCATTTGTCAGGTTCAATTGGAAAAATAAAAATCAAGAAGAAAAGTATTGTGAAGAATGTCATTAGTATTTTGGTAGGAATTGCACTGAATCTATAGATAGCTTTGGTAATACTGGAATTTTCACAATATTAATTCTTCCAATCCATGAGCATGGGATATCTATATTTTTGTGTGTTCTCTTCAATTTCTTTCATTGTGTGTTATAGTTTTCCTTGTAGAGATTTTTTATTTCTTTGGTAAAATTTCTTGCTAGGTATTTTAAATGTAGCTATTGTAAGTGGAATTGCTTTCTTGATTTCCTTTCAGTTTCTTCACTGTTGACAAATATAAATGGTACAGATTTCCGTAAGTTGATTTTGTATCCTGTGACTTTACTTAATTCATTATCAATTCTAATTGTTTTTTGGTGGAGTCTTTAGGTTGTTCTAAATATGTCATCAGCAAACAAGAATAATTTGACTTCTTCCTTTAGGAAAATGACAGAGCACCAACAGCTCCTTATCTTTGAAACATTAAAGCAAAAGATAAAAAATTTGTGAACTAAAATGAAAAGTAACCATAAAAGAAGTATGTTCTTTTCCTAATACAGTTAATTCACTCCTAGCACACTTTCCTGGCCCTCACAATTAGTTGTATGTTAAAAGGCTTAAAAGAGAATTTTATAAAATAAACCATACAATTCCTAATCTTGAACTTCTGAAAACCAAACCAAACAAAACCCTTAGTGGAGATACAGATATTAGTGATATATTTCCTAAAGCAAACTCAAAACAGATACTCTTTATCTTACATTTTATTTAATGAGCTAGTAGAGGGTCTTAGCATGGTGAAAAGGCAAGAAAAATAAGAAAAATTAATAGGAAAGAAACATCATTAATGCTGCAGTTGTGATTATATAACCCAGAAAACTCAAAGGAATCTACTAAGAATTTTATAAGTAAAATAATGCAAGGATAATTACCATATAAAACATGCTCTAAAAATAATAACATTCCTTTTCAACAATAACAACTATCAAATTTTTCTTTCAAAATTAGATTTCTCTTATAACAAGAAAAAAATATACCTGTATTTAATACACATTTATTGAGTACCTCCTTGGTAATTAAACTAAGGTGGAATATAGCAGTCCAATAATAAAACTATAAATATTTTATAAAAGAAAATATAAAAATAGGCAATACTTCAAGGTAATTTATAGATTTAATAAATTTCTAAATAATAATAGAATATTTTGTTATATCAAAATTCTAAAGTTCCTACCAGAGATTAACTAGGACAATAAAGGGCAGCTTAAGAGAGTTCAGAATGAACCAAAAAGCAACCCACATTAAAAGAAAAAGGAGCAGTGGCCAACACCTGTAATCCCAGTGCTTTGGGAGGCCAAGGTGGGAGGATCGCTTTAGGCCAGGAGTTCGAGACCAGCCAAAAACTGGGCAACATAGTGAGACCCCATCTCTACAAAAAATAAAAATAAAAAAATTAGCTGGGTATGTGCCTGTAGTCCTAGCTACTCAGAAGGCTGAGGTGGGAGGATCATTTGAGACCAGGAGTTCCGGGTAACAGTGAGCTATGATGGTACCACTGCATTCTAGGCTGGGTGATAGAGCTGAGACTCCTTCTTTTTTTTTTAAAAAAAATTATAAATATAAACTTAGACCCTTATTTATACCATAAAACAGAATAAAACCATGATAAAAATTTAACATATAATTTCCCAAATATAGACGAAAACAATATATTTATCCCAGGTAGATATTTAGATTCACTATTTCAAACACAGGAAAATATTACAAGTAAATCGCAGTTGCAAGGCCAGGCACAGTGGCTCATGCCTGTAATCCCAGCACTTTCGGAGGCTAGGGGGGTGGATCACTTGAGGTCAGGAGTTCGAGACCAGCCTGGCCAACCTAGTGAAAAAGTGAAAACCTGTCTCTACTAAAAACACAAAAATTAGCCAGGTGTTGTGGCAAGCACCTGTAGTCCCAGCTACTCAGGAGGCTGTGGCAGGAGAATCGCTTGAACCTAAAGGCGGAGGTTGCAGTGAGCCAAGATCTCACTGCTGCTGCCTAGGTGATAGAGCGAGACTCTGTCACAGAAAAAAAAAAAAAAAATGCAGTTTGAGTAGAGAGTAAACCAAGATAAAAGGTAATTATGGATATGAAAGTATCTGTGATAAATATTATATGTAAATGTTGACATCTAAAATATACGAAAAGCTTTTATAAACCTATAAGAATAATTCAAAATTACTAATGACAAATGGTTAAAAGTTACAAAAGGAAAAATATTTTAAATTTTAAATTTAAGTAAATGTTCAACTTGCCAGGTAAGTGAAATATAACTGTAATGTAACACTTGACTCTCACCACAATGGCAAGTAAAGACAAATAAGAAAGACCAGAGTTGGCAAGCCTCCAGGGAACAACATGCTATGATTCAGTGAGTGTTTCAAATTCTTTGGAAGACAGACAACAAGTAACTAGAACTACAAAAGAAAGGAACAAGAAGGAAAGAGGAAGTAGGGAGAGGAAGGGAAGAAAAAGGGAAGGAAGGAAGGAAAGATTACGTTTTTGACCCATTAATCTTATTTCTGAAAATGTATTCAAAGAAACATACTTTAAAATTTTCTGCTCTTCAGCAAACACTGGTAAGACAATGAACAGACAAGCTAAAGCCCAGAAGAAAAATCTTTGCAAAGTACATACCTGATAAAGCAATACGTAAAGAACTCTCAAAACTCAATAATAAAGCAAACACCACAGTCAAAAAACAGGCGAGAGATTAGAACAGATGCTTCACTGAAGAAGATATGAGGGAAAATAAGCACATGACAAGATATTCAACATCATTAATCATTACAAAAATACTGACTAAAACCACAGTGAGAGATATCACTACATGCCTATGAGAATGGCTAAATTTACAAAGATCAAGCATTAGTGAGGATGTAGAGCACCTGGAATTCTCATTCACTGCTGGTAGAAATGAAAACAGGTACAGCCACTTAGGAAAAATGTGGCAGTTTTGTAAAAAAAAAAAAAAAAAAAAACTAGACATATAATACATCTACCATACGGTCCAGTCATTCTACCACTAGGTACATACCCAAGGGAAAAAAAGCACATATTCATTCAGACTTGCACACCAATGTTCACAGCTGCTTTATTTGTAATGGTCCCAAACTGGAAACAAACCAAATGTCCATCAACATGGCACATTGTTACAATGTACTCAGCAATGAAGAAGGAATCAACTATCGATACACATGGTATGGCATGGATAAATCTCAAAATAATTATACAGAGTCAAAGAAGCTAGACCAAAAAAAAATCTATCATTCCACTTACATAATATTGTAGAAAATGAAGACTAATTTGCAGTGTCAGAAAGCAGTTCAGTGGTTACCTGAGAAGGGGGAACGGAGGAGGGAAGTGGCAGGAGGGTGGGAACAACTGCAAAGGGATACAAAGAAACTTCCTTTCTTTTTTTCTTCCTTGAGACAGGGTCTCACTTTGTCACCCAGGCTGGAGTGCATGGCATGACCATAGCTCACTACAGCCTCAAACTCCTGGGTTCAAGCAATCCTCCCTTGTCATCCTCCAGAGTAGCTGGGACTACAAGGGCATGCCACCATGTCCAGCTAATTATAAAAAAATATTTTTTTAGAGATGGGGTCTTGCTATGTTGCCCAGGCTGGTCTTGAAGTCCTGGTCTCAAGCAATCCTTCTGCCTTGGTCTCTCAAAGTGCTGAACTTATAGGTATGAGCCACTGTGCCCAGCCCCCAAGAAACTTTTAATGGTGATGGCTATTTCAATATTTGACTGTAGTGATATTTCATGTGTATACATACCAAAAATTGTTAAAGTACATACTTTAAATATATGTAGTTTATTACACATTGGTTATTATCACATAAAAACATAAAAAAATATTTTAGATAGAAAATCATTTACAGCATCATCTTTTACAATGGTACAAATCTGTTAGGAAATCCCAATCCAGCAATAGGAATATGACTCAGTTAACGGTGGCCCATCAATTTAACATAAAGCTTTTCTGTTATTAAATGTAATACATATAAAGACCACGCAGACATAAACTTCCTCATAATAAGACACTAAACCACATATACAATATTATTACAGTTATACAAAAGCCTAGGCTTCCATAAGGCTAAAGACTGGAAGAGGCCATATTAAAACCTAACACTTGTCAGAGTAAAGGAAAGGATTACAGGTGTTTAAGTGTAGAGCTGTCGAAATTTTTTTCTTTATTCACAAAGAATAGCATGCTTGTTTTTTTTAGAGGTTTAGTAACATCTTTCTAAAGCTCTCTCCAAAAAAGTTGGGAAGTCCTGGCACCAAAGAGACAAAGAAACTTAAGGTCATTTAAATGCTGAATTTCCCCAGCAAAATATTCATCATTTGCCTTTTTTCTCTCTCCTTCCACTCTTCTCCATTCCACAGCTCCCACCGCTCTCGCCGCTGGCCTCCCCTGGACATGGCCTCACTCAAGTCCTTCTCATTCCTCCCCTAGCTACCACAGCGATGCTGGACACTAGATTTCAGTACCTACACTGCCATCTAGACAGGCTACATTACATATTTCCCTCATCAAAACATTAGAAGACTCCCACTCGGCCCATGTAATACAGTTAACTCCTTAACATAGTCTCTCAGGAGCTCCAGTAACGTCTACTTCCAGCCTTATTTAAACATTATTTCCTTATTCCCAAACTCCAGCCTCTTATTTGCTTTTCCTTAATTCCTACGCACTACTCAAAGTTCTAGGGGTATAAAAATGAGTAATAAATGTATGATGGTTAATTTTATGTGTTACCTTGGCTAGGCTACGATGCCCAGTTGTTTGGTAAAATACCAGTCTGGACATTGCTGTGAAGGTAATTTTTAGAATATACAGCTAGTGCTCGACTTACGACCACGATTGGTTCCAACAGACCAGTCGTAACATGATTGGTCGTAAGTTGAGTAGGCTATATGCACGCGGAGATGGTAGTGCTGCCGGAAGCTGGTCCGCACTGTCGTACGCCCAGCTGGGCAACATTTGCGCTGCCAGACGCGGAGCAGTCGGGGCTAGCGATTGTGGTTGTAAAGTTGAATGGTCGTAAGTTGCATAGGTGGTAAGTCGATCAATACCTGTATATGGTTTTGCTTTGTTACACTGGCTGGAATGCAGTGGTGTCGTTTCAGCTCACTGCCACCTTGAACTCCTGGGATCAAGCATCTGGCTTTTTATTTTTTGCAGAGTAGGGGTCTCACTATCTTGCCCAGGCTGGTCTCCAACTCCTGGGCTTGAGCAATCCTCCTGCCTTGGCCTCTCAAAGTGCTGGGATTACACCTGTGAGCCAATACACCGGGTGGTGATTAACATTTAAATCAGTAGACTTTGAGTAAAGCAGATTGCTCTCCATAATGTAACTGGAGTCATCCAATTAATTGAAGGTCTTAAGGAGAAAGATTGAGATCTCCCAAAGAAGAGGCAATTCTGCCTCAAGACTGCAATAACAACTCTTACTTGAGCCTCCAGCCTGCAACCTTCCCTATGAACTTTGGACTTGCCAGCCCCTGCAATCATGCAAGCCAATTCCTTAAAACCAGTCTCTCTCCCCTTATGTATATAAGTCCTATTGTATCTATTTCTCTGGAGAGCTCTAATACCATATGACTCCTATGCTTACAAAACTCAGGCAAATCTAGGAAATAGAAATATAAATGAATTTTAAAAACCCAATGAGGAGGGTACCACACTAGCCCTTCTACCATAAAGAATGAAAAATATATTTTAAAAAATCACTTCCAGAGATTGGACAACAGAGAGTAAGGCCTGCGGTGCCTGAAAAGAAAACAAATGAAGTGAGCCCTGGGATGGTCCTGGCTTTCTGCCTAGAGGCACCATTTGGATGGAGGTGCAAGGGAGGGAAACTTGAGCACAGAGACCCTAATCGATTTCACATCAGGAGCACACCCCCTCCTCTATATGAAGAAACTATTTTTAGCAACAATCATGTAATAATCAGCAATAATCATGATTTTCTTGATTTACTATCTAGCTTTAAAACAAACATTAACAATGCAAAAAGGAGAATAAATACCACTTTACAAAATACCATTCAAATTTAGTGAAATTATTCAGGTGTAAACTAAAATTTACATGTAACAAACATAAACACTACACCTCACATTGCCCACTTTTTCACTATTTTCCATTTTAAATACAAATTAAAACTCTTAAGTAGTCATATAGATAAAATTTAATATCTCAAGTTTTTTAAAATGTTTACAACCACTGTGTTCTCATTGTTTACACTGAATCTATTGTTAAAACACTGGAGTTTCTAGTGCCACCAGAGATGAAAACACTAACTGCACTTGAAGCCAGTTCAAATGATTCTGAACTGTTAGAAATGTATTCTCAAAATGAGCAAGTGTAGTTGTTTATTAAAACTAAGAAATAAAAATGTGCAATTTAAAGTTTATATATATATATATTATTAAAACTCAGAAACCTTAGCAATTACTTAGAAGATGGGCGTATAAGTTTGCTTGTTTCCTCCCCCTGGCAGGAGTAGGTATTTAGAAACACGGTGGTAAAAGAAGATAGACTTTTAGTCACTGTTTTAAAATTCTCTTCAGACAAATACTCCTAAATTTTCAGCACCTAGATTGGATTGGTCCTCCCAACCTTGTCATGCAGCTGGTTGGGAGAGGCTGAGGGTCTAGAATTTGCAGGGCAGAGTACAAGAGGAGCTACGAAGAAAAAAAGCTCCAGAAATCTGCCTGGGTATCACTTGAGTCTGTCCAAATATCCTGTGGACACACAGAGTGTAAGAATCCAAAACCATGGAGAAGAACTTACAGGTACAGATCAGCTGGACGGCCACAGGACTTCACAGAGGGCTTGTCCATATTAAGGTTCTGGTCAGTGAGAGTGGAGACCGCAATACCTACGTTGTTCAATAGATATCAGAAAGGCCATACCTCAGAAATAGGGCTAAATCAGTCACAGAGTAAAGGCTATTCTAGAACTATCCTAACAAAGTTTATAAACCAGCCTGAAAATACAAGTTGATTTGCAAGCAAATTTAGAACCTGCCAGAAGAAATCTCAATACTCATTAAAAGAAGACATCAAAATCCTGCTACTTGGCCATCATAATGGTTGTAATTGTGATAGGCAGAATTTCTGGGAATAACCCCCAAGATTACATCTCTGATCATATGTGAAGGTGATGAGATATCACTCCTGTGATTCTCATATTATCCAGGTGGGTCTAATCTAATCACATGAGCACAGAACTTTCTCCAGTGTGTAGTAAATGAGGAGGTTGAAGAGACTCAAGACTCAAGAAGAATCTGACATACCACTGTTGCTTGAAGATGCAGAGGATCACATGAAAAGGAATATGGGCAACCACCAGGGCCAGAGAGTAGACCCTGGCCAACAGCCTGTAAGAAAATGAGTATATCGAATCTACAGCCACAAGGAACTGGACTCTACCAACAACCCGAGCGAACTTGGAAGTAGATTCTTCCCACGAACTTCCAGGTAAAAGCCCATCCCAGCCAACGCCTTGATTTTGACCTCCTGGGACCCTAAGCAAAAACAATGAGTCCTAACATAAGTGAAAAGTAAATGGGTGTTGTTTTAAGCTGTTAAGGTTGTGACAATTTGTCATGCAGCAATAGAAAACTAATATAATGATACTCAGAATCCAATCAAAACATTACATGCTAAGAAGAAGGAAAATGTGACCGATAAGCAGGAGAAAAGTCGGTCAATGAAAACAGAACCAGAAACAACAAAGACAATAGAATTAGTTGACAAGAACTTTTAATTATAAGTATGCTCTAGAATTTATAGTAAAGACAGGAATGGAAAGAGTTAAAGAAAACCCAATGGAACTTCTAGAGATGAAAAACATAATCTCTGAAGTTAATAATTCATGAAATGGGATCAATGTCACATTAAAAATTGCAGAAGAAACCTTCTGTGAATGTAAAGACATAGAAATAGAAAATTTCCAAACTCAACCTGAGAGAAAAAGAACAGAGGAATGCAAAGAGCATCAGTGACTTGTGGGGCAATATCAAGTGGTCTAACATATGCATAATTAGAGCACCAGGAGGTCAAGGAAGAAGAAAAAAATATTCAAAAGAATGATGGCTAAACATTGTGCAAATTTGATGAAAACTAAAATTCTACAGATCCAAGAAGCCCAATGAACTCAAAGAAAAGGAAGAACACTATAAAAACATCACCGACCAGGCACGGTGGCTCACACCTGTAATCCCAGCACTTTGGGAGGCCGACGTGGGCAGATCACAAGGTCAGGAGTTCGAGACCAGCCTGGCCAATATGGTGAAACCTCATCTCTACTAAAAATACAAAAAAATTCGCCGGGTGTGGTGGTGCATGCCCGTAATCCCAGCTACTCGGGAGGCTAAGGTAAGAGAATTGCTTGAACCCGGGAGTCAGAAGATGCAGTGAGCCGAGATCGAGCCATTGTGCACCGGCCTGGGCGACAGAGCAAAACTCTGTCTCAAGAAAAAAAAAAAAAAAAAAAAAAAGCATCAGCATAATCAAATTGCTGAAAACTAGCAATAAAGACAGTATATTAACAGCAGCCAGAGAAAAAGACATATTTGTTCAGAGAAAAAAATATACAAAAACTACCACTGACTTCTCATCAGAAACAATAAGAACCAGTTAGAATTACAATGTTAAAGTGTTGAAATATACATTTCAAAAACAAAAGTAAAATAAAAACATTTTCAGACAAACAGAAACTGAGAAAAATTTGTGGCCAGAAGACATTAAATTTAAGGAAGTTTTTTAGGCTTTTGGAAAATAATATGAAATGAAAAACTGGATCTACAAAAGAAAAGTACTGGAAATAAAAGTAGAAAAGGGGGAAAAGGAAAACAAATGACAAGATAAATAGGAAATGTGAAGATGTAAACTTAAATCCAACCATATAAGTAATTACATTAAATGTAAATATGTTAAACACTAATTAAAAATCAGGATTGCCAGAAAAGATGAAAAAGCAGACTCAACTATATGCTTTCCTCAGGAAATTCACTTTAAATATAAAGACACAGGTTAATAGTAAAAGAATAAAAAAAGATAATCACAGCAAAGGAAGAGTAGCCACATCAATATCACTGCTGAACAAAAAATACTGCTGGAGACGGTAAGAGGTATTTCATAATTATAACAGGGCCAATTAATCAAGAAGACACAATAATTATAAATGTATACACACCTAATAACAGAGCTTAAATATACATGAAGCAAAACATTGAGAGAACTAAAAGGAGAAACAGACAAATCCATTATTACAGCTGGTTATATGTTAACATTCCTCTCTCAGTAAATGAGAGAGCACAGAGACAAGAAACCAGTAAAAATAATATGACTTGCACCCTCAACCTACTTGACCTAACTGACATTGATAGAGCCCCACTCCTGACACCTAGAGGATATTCATTCCATGCAAGTGTTCACGGAATGTTTACCATGATAGATGCTGGGACAAAAAAAAAAGTTGCATCACATTTAAAAAGATTGAAATCAAATAACAGAATGAAATTAGAGATCAATAACCAAAAAGTTGGGAGAACTTTCAAATATTTGGAAATTAAACAGTACATTTTATAGTAACTCATGGGTCAAAGAAGAAAATTCAAGAAAAATTAGAAAGTATTTGGAATTAAATGACAGTGAAAACCCAACATATCAAAATTGTGGCATGCAGTTAAAGTAATCCTTAAACGGAAATGTGTAGTTTTAAACGCTTACATTTTAAAAGACTAGAATCAATGATCAAACATCCACCTTAAGAAGACAGAAAAAGTGCAAGTAAACTAAATAACTACAAGAAATAATAAATAACAATGGCAAAAGTCAATTAGCTAGAAAATGAAAAAATAATAGATAAAACACATGAAACTAAAAGATGCTTCTTTAAAAAGACTAATAAGGTTGATACCCCTGAGCTAGACTGATGGGGAAGGGGAGAAGAAAACCCACAAATCACCTAAATCACAACTGAAAGTTAGATCCTAGAGTCATTAAAAATATCATAAGGAGCCAGGCGTGGTGGCTCAGGCCTGTAATCCCAGCACTTTGGGAGGCCAAGTCAGGCGGATCACAAGGTCAGAAGATCGAAACCAACCTGGCCAACATGGTGGAAACCCATCTCTACTAAAATACAAAAAAAAAAAAAAAAAAAAAAATTAGCTGGGCATGGTGACACGTTCCTATAGTCCCAGCTACTTGGGAGGCTGAGGCAGGGGAATCGTTTGAATCCGGGAAGCGGAGGTTGCAGTGAGCCGAGATTGTGCCACTATACTCCACCCCAGCAACAGAGCAAGACTCTGAAAAAAAAAAAAATATATATATATATATATATATATATATTTATATATGGAAATAGTATATATAATTTGTGCTAATAATTTTGAACTTAGATGAAATGGAAAGTTTTCTTTTACATTTCATTTCTTAAAAAAAAGAGAGAGAAAGAGAGCGAGTGCAAGTATGGGATCTGAAGTAAGTATGGCAGTATGTCAAAGTCTGTTAAGTTTTGCTGGCAGGTACCTGGATGTTAGTTATGATATTTTCTGTATGCTTGCAATATTTATAACTAAAACAATAGGTTAATTGAAAGGAAGCTACTTCTCACGATCATTTGATCAACAAACACTTATTGATCATCTACTATGTGATAGGTATTGGAGCAGGGTCCTGGGAATATACTAGTCAGTAAGACTGACAGGTCTCTGCCCCAACGGAGAGCAGGGAGGTGGGGGAGACAAAACAAGATCTTGATATATTTCTCTTTCTCTCTCTCAAGATCCCTCTCTCTCATATGTATAAGCTCTGTTATCATGTCTTCTCGATTAATTGACGCTGTTACATTTATGATATATCTCATATATATACATACATATGAGAGATATATATAGTGGCAAGTGCTATGTAAGAAATGAATGCATGATAACATATTCACTAGGAGAAAGGGTTGAAGGTTTTCTTTAAATAGGGAGGGCTGGGGACCTAGGGAATATGAAATATGAAAGCTGCATAGCAGTCATACATGCCAAGGGAATTGAATTCTAAGAAGAAGATAAATATGGGACCCCAGAGACAGCTAGAAAGACTGGAACACAGAGAGAAGGAAAATGGTTTGAGACAAAGTTAAAGAGGTTAGTTTTTTTCTTTTTTAATGCAATAGGATATCATTGGAGGTTTCAGGCAGAGGATTGGCTTTATGGTATCTTGGTCACTGTCTAAGAAACGGATTGTAAGCAGGGAGGGCAGAAGCTGATGTAAAACTTCAGGTGAGAAAAGAATATGGCGTGTAGTAGGATGGCAGTGGTGGAGATAAAAAGAAGTGAAGTCATTTGAGATTTGCCAGATACGACTTGCTGAGTGTTTTAAAGACTTGAGCTTGTCATTATTTTTCCCCATAAGAATGCCACTAAAGGTAGAAATAGCCTCCCATCCCAGACTTCTGACATCATCATTACTACTATAATGGCTAAGTGCAGCCGCCACTTGGTCCCTTAAGTTAGTAGCTTCAGGCACTTCTTCACAATCAACCACAGGGGATAGTTTGATTAATCATGATGCCACGGCATGACCCGATTACTAACATTCCATTTCACATTGACGAGCTGCTCAGCACTGCATTTGGGGCCAAAGACACAATCAAACCATTCCTAGACCACCTGGGACCACTCCTGGTGCCATTTATTATATCAGCTGGGATTTGGTCAGGAAATCAGAAACCACAGTAGTTATTTTTAAAGAGAGAATTTAATAGAAAAGAAATGGGTTAGACAGGTATTGAAGAACAAAAAAGGCAAAAGAGGAATTCTGCAACTAAAAGGTAGTAACCATTAAAACACACGAAGCCTCTACCATCCTTAGGGCTGAAGAAACAAAGGGATGAGACTGAGCTTATTAGAACCTAGGAGGCTGCAGGAGAGTCCTGTGGAGCTGGGACCCAGACCCCTGGAGAAGGTGCTGGAGGCTGAAGCTGCTGTCTCTGAGGCAGGAAACCACAGGGAAATGCACAAAACTAGAACTGCTGATAACTGGAGTGAGGAACTGTTACAGGAGTGAGCCTCACAAAAACTTCAAGTGGATAGGAAAGACACTCGCTTCTCCCTTCTCTGGTCACCCTGTAGACTCCGCACCTCAGGAGGACAGGACCTAAGGGAAGCAGCTGGGAAACAGAGATGTTGTCAGTCAGGTCTGGCCTCCACCATGCAGGGTATAGAAGGGAAGGGTGAGTCTGGAGCCAAGAGACAGCTGAAGAACCAGCATGCACTGCTTTTTCCACAACCAGGTTTCATGAAGCAATTTTATTCACTCTTGAGAGCATCTTCATATAAACGTTTTCATGAACATCAGGGCCACTTTTCGAGACATAAACTCTTTTCCAGGGCACATCTGGAAAAGTGATCTGGAATATAGGACTTTGATTCCATGCCTAGTACCGACAATAGAAATTTTTACCTAAAGCCATTTAGTAGCCATTTGCATAACATTATATAATAGGTGTGTTTTTTCATTCAACCTGATCTGCATATTTGTGATCTCTAAGTAATATATAACCACTTACTGTATTGATATGACTGGCCTGTGAACTGTACCCTCAAAGTGTAAAAAAACCTGTGAACATGTAAGCATTTATTTTTATGACTGACTTTTATTAAGTTTTAATTTTTAATCAGAAGTTTTAACTTTGTGGTTTAACATTATTAGCTGATTAGAGAAATAAAATTTGTTATTTTCACCCTCAATTTATGAAGATGAAACAAGCTTCACTGGACTTTTTGGCTGAGAAAATATTTTTCTGAGTAAGACAGGGGTAGAAACCAAATGGTGACATGGAAGTGATTCTGAAGAAACCAAGACCCGAAGAGTTCATATTGCTTTTCCCCAGAACTACAATTCCTAACATGCTGAGTTCACTTTAAAGCTGTAATTGATGTTGACATGCTAAAAATGTAGTGTTCGCTTTTTTGTATGTACTGGCTCTGAAGCAATGAAACCATTGGAACTTATGGGGTGTTTACTTACAAAAATTCAGTTAAAAACCACAAGAACTTTTTGAAAGAAAGAATATTGGATTAAATGGCTTATGAAGCAGATGTTCAGTATTTTACATATAAACGTTAGGGCTTTATGGGCTAAATAAGAAAGAGTTCAGCTTGCCAAAATGAAGAGCCGTATACAGTTGTGGAGATATGAGCGAAAAGACTGTATCAAAGGCATCTACTTGGAAGTGCTGGGTGAATCTGCAGCAAAGAAGGTAGCTCAAACACTGCTTTTCAGTGCCACCATAGCTCAGCGTATCTAGGCACTGGCTAGCGACACGAAGGCTAAGCCATGGAGCAATGAAAGCTGGCGATGTATTTCTCAGTACAGCATGATCATTGCACTCACATTCCTGTTTATGTGCAATTTGAACATGATGGCGAGATGAAGGAAGAGTTCTTTTTCTCAATTTTGTTGCTGACATACATAACTAAGTCTGAACTGTATAAAATTATGAAAGATTCCATTGTCAACCAATGTGATTTGGAGTTGAAATTTTGTGTAGGGTATGTTCTGACGGTGCAGAAAAGATTCTGGAGGAGTTATCCTGATTAAGGAGCTTGTACCAGAATGTAAATCTATGTTTTGTGTCTCGTTTGAGAAAGTCCTGCTATGAAAAGAAATGTTGGTGGAACTACACAGTCAGCTTAATGTTGTACTAAAAATTGTGAATTAGGTAAAGGCTAGTGTGTTAAATCCTAGATTATTCTCTTGTGTTGTACGATGCTGTGGAAGCAGGTCATAACCAGCTGTTGCTGCATGCTGGGGTATGATGAGGACCAATAGGCTGTGTGTGAGAAAGTTTGAACTACAGAACAACTCTTAATGTTTCTGCAAAAATAAGACAATTTGGCCCCAACTTACTGAAGACAGGAATTGGACAAATAGGATTGTTTATGCATCTGATCTCTTCAGTATTTTTAATGATCTTAATACTTCCATGTAAGGAATTGATGCTACAAGTTTTTCAATGACAGGTAAGATCAAATGGCAAAAATGAAAGTTCAGAGCTTGGAAGAAACGTTTCTACAAATTGTTATGACACGTGTTCCAAAATTTAACAATTTTCCATGACACAGTGATGATTCTGATACACATCAATGAAGAGCTACCTCCAAAGACCTTAAATGTGATAAAGTATTTTGAATTTTATTTTCCAGCAAAAGAAGATCTATGTCTAAAAATTCATGGATCTAGGATCCATTTATTTCATCAAAAGATTATTATATTTAACTATAATTTGCAGGATATATTGCTGGCACTCATGCCTGTTGAGAGATTGAAAGACTTTGAAAGCAGAGTGGCACTGGCTCCACCTTAGATAAAATGTTAAAATGAATAAAAATGATTTTTGAGCTCAGTGAAAATTGCTCAAAAATCCCTCCCTCCGTTCCATTCTGTGAGACTGGCTTCTTTGTGCATTACTATTAAAATAAAGCATAGAAACTGTTTAGATATACCTTATTCCCTACAAGTAGCCTCATTAGCAACTTTACCTAGATTAGGTAAAGCATGAAGCAGGAAGCAAGCCAGTTTGTCACATTAAGAACTTAAAATATTTATCCACATTGTGTTCAAAGTGTACATACAGACATTTAATATGGGGATTCCATTCTTCCCTCAAAATGAAGAAAACTTACAAGTGTAATAGCCTTTCTATTAATTACCTACATGCATACTTTCAACAATTTTTGTATCTTTTCTCCTCTATACCCTAGTAATATTTATTGCAATATAATTTCCTGTTGGCTAAAAATTGCAACTTTTATTTTATATGTCTCTTCTTAAAAATTTCATTTTTCTAGTAATTCCCTTTTATTAATTTTTACAAAGCATCAATTTGCAACAGACTGGAAATTTATAAAAAGTGGTCCTTTTTCCACAGAGAGTTTAAGAAGCACTGCCTTCGGCCGGGCGCTGTGGCTCAAGCCTGTAATCCCAGCACTTTGGGAGGCTGAGGCGGGTGGATCACGAGGTCAAGAGATCGAGACCATCCTGGTCAACATGGTGAAACCCCGTCTCTACTAAAAATACAAAAAATTAGCTGGG
>NW_022436960.1:13371877-13401095 GCF_009761245.1 Sapajus apella | reverse complement strand
CAAAAAAAAAAAAAAAAAAAAAAAAAGAAGCACTGCCTTATAGGACGTAATATAAATCGAGCCTTTCCTTCAATGCATATCCCTCTGAACCGTGTTAGCTTATAAAGTACCTCCTACCACCAGACAGTTACTTTATTTTGAGCAATACTAGTTGAGCCTGAAACAAGCTCAATCAGTGCCAGCTTTTGATGCTTACAGAGGTCACTAAAAGAAATTGGCAGAAAAAAATGGAGGAAAAAATTGAACCGATCTAGTTCTCAAGGGGCAGGCATAACTTAGCGATCTGAAACCCAAGCTAGGGGCTGGGTGTGGTGGCTCACACCTGTAATCCCAGCACTCTGGGAGGCTGAGGTGGGAGCATCATTAGAGGTCAGGAGTTTGAGACAAGCCTAGCCAACATAGTGAAACCTATTCTCTGCTAAAAATATAAAAGTTATTATAAAAGTTAGACACTCATAATTGCAAGCAGAGGCTATGGTTGTAAACAAACTTAAAAATCATTTTAAAAGCAATACACTAAGTGGTTACATATTGGAGGTCACAAACATACATCACAGGTTAAATGGAAAAGAGAAAAAAACTCCATACTTATCATAGGTGAGAGGAGAAGGCCTCTCCTGATGTACATTTCACAAGGATCATTGCTGGATTTATTTATTGGGTGGAGAAGAGACCTGAAGGAGACTGCCGGGGGCAAAGGCAGAATCCTGGAGCTGGGCAAAAGGCCGAGATGGTGGCAGAGGTTTGCACTGGGTGACACAGTGGAGGTGCTGAGAAGTAGTCAGAGTTGAGATTTGTTGACAGCTTGGATGTGGAGGGTAAGAAAAAGAAAGGAACTTGGGATGACTTCCAGGTTTTTGGCAAAAGCAACACAAAAGATAGAGTTACCATTAATTAAGATGGGAGAAGACTGTGAGAAAAGCAGGTTTTGAGGAGAAGATTAGGAGTCTGGGTTTGAACATGGAGACGTCTATCTCACATCCACGCACAGAGTTAGAATATTCACAGAAAAGATTTAAAAAATTTCAATGTCACTAATAGGGACTGGTTGAATTACGGCACACTGATATGACTGCTGAAAGAATAGGAGTTACAAAGAATGTGATATCACTATAATAATATGGAATTTTGTCTATATGAAAAAGCAAGTTGCAGAATGGTATGATAGTTTATATAAAGATATCTTATTAAAATGCTATGTATGTATGTGCATGTATATATTAGTTTACATACCCAGAAAAATATGGATCTAAAGACACCAAATAATTTAGCAGTGTTTATCCAGAGAATGAGAGTGGTGAAGGGAAGAATGGAAGGAAAAATTTTTATTGATTTCTAGATTGTTAGAAGTTTCAAAGAAAGAGTATGTATTGCAAGTTAATAAAAACTGACAAAGATTGAAAGGCTTGAAAAGTTTTTAAAAGTGTTTGAAATGATGCTTCATATGTAAGCCAACTTTCTCAGACACAAGCACATTTTGTTAAAGCTGTTCTTTGAAATGAAGTAGCAATTTTTGATTGTAGCTTTTGTCAGAGGCAGCAAGCGGTCTAAGATATGGAGTGGGTGATGGTGAAGGTTATAAGAGAGAAAGAAGGCATGCAGAAAGGGGAATGGCAGAACCAAGGCAAGGGGCAGGCATAACTTAGAGATCTGAAACCCAAGCTAGGGGCTGGGTGTGGTAGCTCACGCCTGTAATCCCAGCACTTTGAGAAGCCGAGGTGGGAGGATCATTAGAGGTCAGGAGTTCGAGACCAGCCTAGCCAACATGGTGAAACCTTATCTCTGCTAAAAATATAAAAGTTAGCCAGGTGCGGTGGGTGGTGGGTACCTGTAATCCCAGCTACTTAGGAGGCTGAGGCAGAAGAGCTGCTTGAATCCGGGAGGCAGAGGTTGCAGGGAGTCAAGATGGCACCACTGCACTCCAGCACTCCAGCCTAGGCAACAGAGCGAGACTCTGTTTTGAAAAAACAAACAAACAAACAAACAAAAAAAAAACAAATTCAAGCTAGGGGCAGTATAGGATCTCTAGTCATGGTTTCACTTGGCTAGCACAGTGTTTTTAAATGTTTTAATGTGGATGTCTAATTTAGGCAACTTCAGAGCTCTCCAGTTTGCCATAAGCCCTACACTCCTCATGATTTGGCACAAAGCCTGAGTCACACAGGTATGTTTCTGTAGGCAATGGTGCTTACAGCCCTGCAGGCACTGAATTCTTACTTTGGCCTGGCACTATACAGATGCTCCTTGACTTACCATTGTAAGTTGTAAATATCGTAAGTTAAAAATGTATTTAATACACCTAACCTACTGAACATCAGAGCTTAGCTTAGCCTACTTAAATGTGCTTAGAACACTTACATTAGACTATAGTTGGGCAAAATCATTTAACACAAAGTCTATTTTATAATGAAGTGTTGAATTTCATGTACCTTATTGAATACTGTACTGAAAATGAAAAACAGAAAGTCTGTGTGGGAACTCAAAGTACAGTTTCTACTCAATGCCTGTCTTGTTCACACCACTGTAACATCGAACTCTCCTAAGTCAGGGACGATTTGTATGAACTTCTGCCTTGTACTGTCTTGGTCACATAGGTAATGCCAAAAGATTAAGAGCATTAACAGAATTTTCTCCATAAAATTTGCATGTCTCATTGATCTCCCTTTGAGCCATATCCATTTTCTTGTATAAGAATAAAAATTAAAATGGTTACCATATCATTTTTAAAGTTCCTACTTACACTGCAAACAATGTGAAATAGACAAATCAGCAGGTAATGGAATCTTGACTTATTTAATTTGGCAATTCTTTCTTCTCCCGGACCGATAAGGGTTTTCCCCATTTAAGTGCAGAGTAGCATATAAAGGTAACATGATGAATATTGTTATGAAAGTGACTGTGGCTGGAACAGATGGAATCAAAATGATATAATTGTGGGAATCTGTGACAACAAAAAGTAGGTACTTCTGACTAACATAGTCTGAAGGTTAGGGAAAGAAATGCTGGCAGGTAAAGGCAAAATAAAGTCATAAACTCAGCATATCTTTTAGCAGGCATCTTTTCACACATTAAATAATATCCACTCTAAGATTTCCTTATGTGACTGTTCACATAATTATTTGTTGGTTGAAAGATGAATGAATAAACAAATGAATGTTCTATATGTGACATTTCTTTATTTCAAGGAACAGAGAGCCTTAAATATTTCTTGCTGAATTCTTTCAGTTTCAAGATCTAATATGGCTCACAGGCTGGTGTGTGGCACTCAAGTTCTGAGTACGGAGCCCGGAGCTAAGCGCAGCTTTATTACAAGATATGAAAGGGAAAAGGCATAATGTTTAATAAAGAGGAAAAAATCCAGGGAAAAAATTTTGAAAATGTTCTTTTCAATAATCATGGAATATCCATTGTCTTTTAAGATTAGTTTCTCAGAACTGCAGAAATCATTTAGTCTAGGAGAACACTGTGTGGTTTAAATTTTTTTTTCTTTCTAGACTCTCTGCCAAGAACTATAGAGCAAAATGAAATGAAGGTGTGGGGAGACAGCTGCTAAGTAATCTCTTTACTGTATTTCTAATAAGATAGCTGCACCATTTCTGTTGCTAACATATAGCCATATTAGTTCTGAAATAAGCTATTATGGTTTTTTCCCCTCAGTGGACTCCAGTTGCAATAAGTAATACATCATTTATAATTGGAAATGTGTATCCCTTAAAGTTTGTGGCTGGGCGCAGTGGCTCATGCCTGTAATCCCAGCACTTTGGGAGGCCGAGGCAGGTGGATCGCAAGGTTAGGATATCCAGACCATCCTGGCCAACAGGGTGAAACCCTGTCTCTACTAAAAATACAAAAAATTAGCTGGGTGGGGTGGGGCATGCCTGTAATTCTAGCTACTTGAGAGACTAAGGCAGGAGAACTACTTAAACCAGGGAGTCGGAGGTTGCAGTGAGCCAAGATCGCGCCACTGCCCTCCAGCTTGGTGATGGAGCGAGACTCCATCTCAAAAAAAAAAAAAGTTTGCTCCTTTTTGCTTAAACTTTTAAAGACTTGCGATTCTACTGCTTGAATCTGAAACCGGCAGTTGGATCTGCATATGTAATTTGATACTGACTATGCACCTTCTCCAGGCAAGGCACTGGGAGTACAAGGAATTAGAAGGGAAGTCCTCTCCAGCAGAACTCTGTGAAGGCAACATTTGAGGGAAGGAGACTTGGAAAGCTGATCCGGAAAGTAGGAAGGTGCATGGATGTCAGGGAAAAGAGCATGTTTAGAAGGTGGGCTCAATAGTGCCCAATACTGTAAGGACTGAAGTAACCACAAGCAGCAACAAACAGGTTCCTGCTGAACCCGGTCAGGACAGTTTCAGCAGAGTTACTGGGGTAGAAATAAAATCACAGTGGATTGAAAGAGATTTGGATAAGAGAAGAAGTGACTGCAGCTTAATGCAGAGTTCCAGACAGAGAATATAACTGATGCAGTTAGGTCCAGGGGAAGTAGAATGGGAGAGAATCCAAAGCTATGGTGGAAGGATTTGTCTGGGTCTGGGGGATAGGGGAAATACTACCTCTGCCATTGTGATCAGAATGCAGTGGTCAGTGGTCAGTGCTGAAGAAAGTTAGTCATCATCCTCCATCAAACTCATCCTTACCAACAGTTTATAGTAACTGTAGAGGAAAGCAGAAAGTAAAAAACATTACGCTTTGATGACTTCTATTTTCCTGGAGAAATAGGAGGCAAGGCCATTTGCTGAGAGTGACAAGGAAAATGGGGCAAGAGCCTGAGAAAAGTGGCAAAGGTTTGAAAGCGCTTCCGTGGAAACCAGAAAGAGCTGCCTGAGAGAACACAGCAGGAGGCCTGGCGGCAGAGGCCCAGCTGGGATGACATGTTTACACTGCTGATATGGGTTAAGGTCCCTGATCGGAAATGCCTGGGATCAGAAGAGTTTCAGGTTTCTGATTTTTTTCAGATTTTGGAATATGTACATGTATGTAATGAGATGTCTTGGGATGCTACTCATATATAAAGACAAAATTCATTGATATTCTATAAACGTGTGTATAACCTGAAGGTAATTTTATACAATATTTTCAAGAATTTTATGAAACAAAATTTTGACTGCTACCAGTCACATGAGGTCAGGTGTGGAATTTTCCACTTGTGTCATCACATCCGTTCTCATAAAGTTTCAGATTTTTGGAGCATTTTGGATTTCAGATTAGGGATTCTCAAGTTGTTGTTTTTTTTTTTTTTTTTTTTTAAACAGATTCTTGATTTGTTGCCCGGGCTGGAGGGCAGTGGCATGATCTTGACTCACCACAATCTCTGCCTCTAGAGTTCAAGCAATTCTCCTGCCTCAGCCACCTGAGTAGCTGGGATTACAAGTGCCCGCCACCACGCCCAGCTAGTTTTTGTATTTTTAGTACAGACAGTGTTTCACCATGCTGGCCAGGCAGGTCTTGAACTCCTGACCTCAGGCAATCTGCCTGCCTCAGCCTCCCAAAGTGCTAGGATTATAGGCATGAACCACTGCACCCAGCCTAACCTGTGTATTTTTATTGCAGACACTCAACAACCTAAGTGTAAGGCAAGAAGATGCAGAGTTGGGTTGGCCCAGGGTTAAGATTTTGTGAGGCAGGAGTGATGGAAAAACGGGGGTGCTAGAAAGTTGAGGGTATTGCTAGGAGTATGGGCGGCCGTAGGGAAAGAAGGGAGTGCTATAAGAGGTTAACAGTCTGAGAAAAACACAGATGGTCAAGGGACTACAGGTCTTGATGAAGGTCAAGTGTAATGAGCCCAGCATTAGACTCAGGACAGAGGGGACCCTGCCCTGGGCCCTGCATTTTAGAGGGCTAGGTTCAGTCTCATCTTTGCTCTAGACTCCTTCCATGGAGCAAGGACTCTATTGGACCAGGGGATATGCCCACCAAAGCTCACACCCCTTACCGTTTACACCACATTCCAGATACCTGGGACCCTAGAACTTCCTTCCCATACAGCCTTTGCAGGTGTCTTCCTGAGGGTCTGCCCAGAGTGGCTGTTTGAAGGGGATGTGGATTAAGCGTGGATGTGGGAGGTGGGGTGTCCACACAGCGTGTGAGGCTCTTCACCATGGGAGCAGGACTAGGGACCAGATGCCAGCACTCCCCTGTGCCACAGATGCTTCACATGAACCTCCAGGAAACTGATGAATCCCAAATAAAACCCCTGCCCTCTAGCTCATTATTAATGTATATCTGTCATGGTAAAAAGAAAAAAGAGACTTTATTTAATAGTTTACCTTGATTTATAATGTTTAAAAATATAGACATGACTGGGCATACTGGCTCACACCCATAATCTCAGCACTTTAGGAGGTTGAGGTGGGCAGATCACTTGAGGCTAGGAGTTTGAGACCAGCCTGGCCAACATGGTAAAACCTTGTCTCTACTAAAAATACAAAAACTAGCTGGGCGCAATGGCACATATCTATAAGCCCATCTACATGGGAGGCTGAGGCAGGAGAACTGCTTGAACCCAGGAGGTGGAGGCTGCAGTGAGGCAAGATCGTGCCACTGCACTCCAGCTGGGTGACAGAGAGGTACACTTGCCCAAGACCCTGCAGAGGTGAGAGGTGTGTCTGAATGATGGATTCAGCTGGTAAGAGGCTGGAGGAGAGATTATTAGATTTCTGGTAAACATGGCAGAGTCAACACTTGATGAAAATCCTTAGGCTTCTGCAACATACAGAAATAACAGATACAATATCTATTTAAACCACATAAGCCTTATACTATTTATTCTCTATTTGCATATCCATCCAATCAATTTTCTGCCTTGCCCTGTGCCCTTCTGGGCCACATTACCTAGGCTCCCTTCCAGTTGGGGTTGGCCAACAAAAGTTCCAGCAAGAGACTGGAGTGTGGGAGAAGAGAGAATAGGGTATTTCTTTCCTGCTCCCTCCCTGCTTCAGGCCTTCCTTCTGGTAATGACTACTTTCCTCCAGACAAAGTTTCTACCAGGCAGCCCCTTCTCAATACCTCCTGCTCGGCATGGGCTCCTGTGATAACATTTCCTCCCTTGCCCTTTTAGAACCTGCTGTTCTTAGTCTCTGGGCACCTCAAATGACCCTGTTGTAGGCTTTATTCCTGCCTTTATATCTGTAAATAGTCCCTTCATTCAAATCTCTTGAATTTAAGTATCTGAACAATATTATTTTCTGCTGGAGCCCTGACTGATAGAACCATTTTTAAAAACAAGAAAGAAAAGTCTCTATGAATAAAAAAGGATAATAAACCCATGATGGTAGTGATGTCTAAGACTATGGCCATTGTGAGAATGGAGGTAGTGGGAGGTGCTGAAAAGATGTGGGGTCTGAAGTTTCTACATCTGCAAAGCAAAAAGAATATGAACACTGAGCATGACTCCACATAAATCAGGGATGGAGTGGGGAGCAGTGGGGGTGATATCAGTTTCATTTCTTTCAGTGAGGGTCAGAGTCCCAAATTACATGTGATTAGAGATGAAGATAAGATACCTATATATAACTAGCCTCTGAGTCTGCATTTCACATGGGCATAGAAGTCACTTCCCTGCAGCAGGATTCCCAAGCTATGCCTAAATTATGAATTGTTTCAGAGCTGAGGAATTCATAGGCTGGGGGTTGAGACAATCCCCAAAGAGAACCTTTGTAGGGCAAATCTGTAGGGAAGTTAAGCTCCTAATTAAATAAAATTACAAAATATAAAAGGATATGCATCGTGATTAAAAGCAGTCCAATGAAAGGGGCAATTCACATCTGAGGAAATATGTACTACAGAACACTCTGAATGAAGACCTTAAAAATCCTCAGTCATAATAGATTACTAGCAAGACTGTAAAACCAGAAGGTTGTAAATTAAGAAGAGGTAGAAGTGAAAAGGAACCAACTGAAAGTCTTAGAATGAAAAAATATATAATTAGCATGACTGACAGGGCTGAAAAGAAATTTAATGAATTGGAAGGCAGAACTGAGGAAATCTCCCAATATGCAGCAGACAGCGATAAGGAGAAAAAAACCTGAAAGTAAAAAAGACACTGAAGACACAAGGGATAGTGTTAACATTAAACTAAAAGAAATTTCAGAAGGAGAGAAAATATTTAATGCTACAAATATCAGATTAAGGGAGAAAATAGGAGCATTTCATATATGTAGAAAAATATTCAAAGAAACCCAACACCTATTAGCAATGGAAAAATTGAGCAGATTGGGAATAAAAAAGCGTTTTGCTTCCAAAACCCTACAGCAACATAATACTAAATGGTGAGACTTTAGAAGCATTTCTTTAAAAAGGCCAGAAGCACATAGGATGTCTACAATCATTTCTACTACCCAACATTATATCAGAGATCCTGACTCATGAAAAAGAGTGAACATGGTATTTTAGCAATGATGCGTTTCCTGGTAATGATCCAGGGTATAGCTAAGGGAGCAGGCAACTAAAGCAACATCGATAAATTCACTAGAATTGATGATGTGAAAGAACTGAAAATTTAAAAGACTGAGTAGCTTTGATGATGGCATGGCTTTGAGTTTTGGGGGAGGCTATATATGACATAGGTGACTAGGAGGTTAGTGGATGACACTGTTATGGACAGAGGACAAATCAGTCTGATAGCAGGATGATCAAAAGAGTAGGGTCTACAACAGGGTAGGAAATGACGAACTCTGAACAACACTGTGCTTCTGGAGCAGGGTTCTTTCAGCTGGGAAACACTCTCAGGGAAGAGTCAAATTTCAGTTAAGCAAGAAGGCAGGTACAGTGTTCTATCCTCCAGTTAAGGAGGTGGGAAAGTGTGTTTACTATGAAAAAAGGATTCCAGGGATATCTTTCGAAAGTCTGATAGAGGAGAAGGGTGGAGGCTGAGTCAGAACAAATAGATAGTAAAACAGAATGGAATGGGACAACCAGAGAGAATAGGGGCTTCTAAGAGTGGTTGGACTGTGAGCCGGGGGCATTAGCCAGTGTGGAGGACAGAGGTCTCTCTGTTAGTCTGCTACAGCCTACAAAGTTACAGGAGGATCCATTATATGTGTTAAGAAATGGAACATGAGGCCTTTCTGGGGTCACAACGGGCATAATAAAAACAAGAGGGAAACAAGAAGTCAGGTGGTTGGGCAGGCAGCTTATATTAGTCCATGCTCACACTGCTATAAAGAAATAATTGAGACTGGGTGATTTATAAAGAAAATAGTTTTAATCGGCTTATGGTTCCACAGCATATACAAGAAGCATGGTGGCTTCTGCTTCTGGGGAGGCCTCAGGAGACTTATAATCATGGTGGAAGGTGAAAGGGGAGCCAGAACTTCATATGGCTGGAGCAGCGGGGAGAGAGAGGGAGGGGAGAGGTGCCTCATGTTCTTTAAAAACCAGATCTCATGAGAAATCACTCACTATACAGTACCAAGCGGGGCTGGTGCTAAATCATTAGAAACTGTCCCCATGATCCATCACCTCCCACCAGGCCCCACCTCCAACACTAGGGATTACAGTTGAATATGCAATTTGGGTGGGATATGAGATTTAGGCGGATCCAAACCCTATCCCAGTTCAAATGCCTGGTTCAGTCAAAAGGCAACAAAGTCAAGTCTGACCTCCAGATGAGATCCACTAGGCATTCCCCACAGATTTTCCATTTAAAAGCTCTCTTGTACTATACTGCAGTCTATGCTTACACATATTCAACACAAATATATTCAAATTTCTCAATATTAGAAAACTAGAAGAACTGCAATATGACATTAAAGCATGTTTTCAGAACAAACACCCATGTCTTCAATACAATAAATATTTAGTAGAGGACTACAAACTTGGAATCTAGAAGTATTTTATAGACTAGGATTCTACTAAAGATACTTGAGATATTTTATCTTACAATTGCAATGAAGAAATTGTTTTGTATTTTGCATAATTAACCTTAGAGAAATAGATTTTGGACATCACTTAACTGTCCCCCAAAAGCAATCATCTCCATTACATTTGCCTTATCATTTCCTCTGGTGCAGAATGCAGCATGTTCAAGTCTTAGGAGGCATCTCTTTCAGTAATGACCACTGAGGAACAAATATCAAAACAAGCAAGGATTGGCATCTGTCGGCCTATGAATCTGGAATGTTAATTATGTAAGACAAACATGATGTATTCAAGAAAATAGTACCCATTCATCCGCTTTTCTCAAAATGGAAAAGCACTACATTTAATTTGTGGTTCTCTGCATTTTAAACAGGCAACTCAATGAAGCAATAAATGTGTTCATAATGAATAGATTTTTCGACATAGGGATCTCTTAATGGCGGTGGCATAACTGAAGATTTAACCTGGTGAACATAAAAGTAAACAACAGAAACACATAAGGATAATTTGAATTGGTCAGAAAATGATGTTTTGGTTAAAAACAATATTATTGTTGAGAATAAATTTTAGGTTGTGATATAAATGCACTATTGTGTAAAAAGATAAGACTGCTGTAATTAAGTTACCAATATCTAAAATAAGTGACAGTTCCCTGTACACCACGCCCGTCTCCTCACAAAGCTGCCATGCTCGGGCACTCTGGGGAGCCCCTCTGGCCTTGCCGTCTCCCGTGTCTTCTTCCTCACACTGCCTTGTGCTTTTTCTCCTTCCTTACCTTCCTCAGGTAATGCTCATTTCACCTCATGCCTTGACTGGACCTTGATTCTTTGTTGGAGACATGGCTTCTCTCCGTATTTTCCCAATCCCTTTGCTGCCTGACTCTTCTGGAACACCCCATTCTAATGATTTCCCCTTCTCTCTTACATCTTCAGCTTTCTCTCTCTACTGCCTCCTTCCCATTGAGTGAAAGTAATCTCAACCTTCCTCTCTCCTCATCCTTTTTCTGTCCCCTGCATCTCCTTCATCTTCCCTCCCCGCTCCAACTGCTGTCTTCTTCCCCTTCCCCCAACTGCTATCCTCTCTCCCTCACTTTTTAACCTACTGGAACGTACCATTCTACTGATATTGTTCTGGGAAAAGTCAATGAATGACTCAACAACTACCTCCTCATTACTAAGTCAAAAAACTCTCTTAATCCTCCCTGTACTGACTTCTTGGCAGTGCTTGTCACTGCTGAGCCCTCCCCCTCCTTTCTTCTTGACTCTATTCCCCTTGCCTCAATGCCCACATGGTCTGGATCCTGTTACTTCTCTGGGCACTGTTTTTCAGCGACAGTTGCATTCTCTCCTTTCTTTGCTTATCTCTTAGATGTTGGTACCCGCAGGGTTGTCTCTTAGGCAGTCTTCTTATTCCAATCCTCTGAGTGTTCTCACTCAGCCCATGGCTTCAGTTACAATTGCGTGTTGATAGCTCTCTCCTCTGTGCCTGTAGCCAGGTGCTCTTCCTGAGCTTCAAAGCCACATATCCGAGTGCCAACCAGGCAGCTCCTCCTGGGTACCCCACAGGAACCCATGTGGGATTCCTTCTCCTCTCTAAACCTGCACTGCCTGTGTTCCCTCTGCTGGTGAACAGAATCATTACTGCCAGGTGCTGAGCCTGAAATCTAGATTCAGTCTGAACACGTATCCTTCCCTCTCTAGCAACAGCCAACCATTTACCTAGTTCTGTAAACTTCTCCACACATCTCTCTCTATGAAGTATATGCACGACTCTCCAACACTTTTATAACCTAGTCCAGGTTCCATCAGCTCTCTGATTGCCACAATGACCCCTAGTGGGTTTCCCTTGCCTCTAGACGCCTGTCATCCTAGTACTTGGGGAGGCTGAGGCAGGTGGATCACCTGAGGTCAGGAGTTCAAGACCAGCCTAGACGATGTGGTGAAACTCCGTCTCTACTAAAAATGCAAAAATTAGCCAGGTGTGGTGGTGCACCCCCATAATCCCAGCTACTTGGGAGGCTAAGGTGGGAGAATCACTTGAACCCAGGTGGCGGAGGCTGCAGTGAGCTGAGATCGTGCCACTGCACTCTAGCCTGGGCAATAGAGTGAGACACCATCACAAAATAAATGAATGAATAAAAAATAAATAAATAAATAAAACTGAATAAAATAAAATGCAATCTGATGTCCCTGTCCTGTCTTACAACCCTCCAGTATCCTCCAATTCCCCTTGGAGAAGGTCCTGCCTCCTGAACTCACACAGCCCTTTCCCATGTGGCTGCTGTCCTCTAGTTTAGCTTCTGTCACACCATCCCCTTGACCCTGTGCTCCGGTTACACTTCCCTTATTTCTGCAGTGGAGCTACGATCTCTTCCATGGGGCCCTCTGCACGTGATTTTCCATATACCCAGAGGAATCACCCTCTTTTTGCCTGGTGAACTCTTATTCATCCTTTAAGAATCAGCAGAGAGACATTAATTCATCCTGAAAGTTTCTAAATATGCTCCCATATCACCCTGTGCTTTTCCTATCACAGCACTTACCACACTTTGTGGAACTCATCTGTTTAGCTGTAGAAGACTTAGCTCTATGAGCAAGGTCCACCCCTGTCTAGAACACAATGCTATCTCTGCACCAGCCCAAGCCCACTATATAGTATTCTCTACGTACCAGAACAGTGGTTATCAAACATTTTGGATTCAGAATTCCTTTATACTCTTAAAAACTGAGAACTCGGCCAGGTGCGGTGGCTCATGCCTGTAATCCCAGCACTTTGGAAGGCTGAGGCAGGCAGATCATGAGGTCAGGAGATCAAGACCATCCTGGCCAATATGATGAACCCTGTCTCTACTAAAAATACAAAAATTAGCTGGGCGTGGTGGCACATGCCTGCAGTCCCAGCTACATAGGAGGCTGAGGCAGGAGAATCGCTTGAACCTGGGAGGTAGAGATTGCAGTGAGCTGAGATCATGCCACTGCACTCTAACCTGACAACATAGCAAGACTCTGTCTCAATAAAAATAAAAAAGAAACAAAAAAAACAAAACTGAGAACTCTAAAATCTTCTGTTCATGTGGGTTATATCTATCAATATTTACTATACTAGAAATGAATATTAAAACTGAGGAAAATTTACAATATTAATTCATTTTAAAATAAGTTATTTGTATTTTAATATAAACATATTTTTATGAAAATTCATTTCGCAAAACAAAAGTAAGAGGAATATTATGATTTTATATTTTTGTAAGTCTTTTAAGTGTATTTCCTAATAAATTATAGAGAGATTCTCATCTGCTTCCAAATTTCCTTTGTAGAGATATGGCTGTAGTATGTAAAGAAAAATATGGTCTCACATAGATACCTAGTTAAAAAGGGAAGGAGTACTTTAATAGTCTTTTCAGATGACAGTAGATACTCTTGTTTAATGCTACACTGTAACTCAGTAAGTAGTATTTTCTTAAAGACTAGCTGCAGTGCAGAATCTGAAAATGTATCAATTAACTTTTCATAGTTTATTACGTTAAAATATATTGGGGCATCTTATACTTGCAAAGGATCTTTTATCCAAGCAAAATTCATGATTTTGTAACATCTTACACTGGTCATCAAAACATATTTATTCACTGACTTAAACAGATCTTCTAAATGTTAGCATATTTCATTATGTACTACAAAAACCATATTTAATATCACTACTGAACTCATCAGAAAAGGCTTTATGTATTGAGAAACTGTCAAGCTCACAGTGGTGAATACAAGTTTCTGAAATTCTAAATTTCACTTGAAAGCTTGAATTTTATCACTGGCAACAAATACTGTCAGTTGTTTTCCTTGAAATGACAGGCTCACTCCGTTCAGTTTTGAGAAAATGTCGACCAAATACTAAAGGCTGAATAACAGTAGTTTGTCTGTCAGACACTCTTTCAAATAAAAATGGGGTTCCAGTAAAACAGTGGCCAGTTCTGATTTCAGCTTAAACAATCATGAAATCCTTTTCCTGGAGACAATCTTCATGCTTCGGCATATAACAGAAATACTGTATGGATACTTCCCAGAATATTAAAAAGATGTGCATTTGAGGGTTGAGACAATATCTTTAATAATTTTTAATATGTCATCCAAAATATTCTTAAGTGAAACTGACAATTGTTTTAAACTGTGAGGGCAAGGTGGTGGTGAATACAATGATTACAACTACGGTTTTCGCTACTGTCTTCTTTCACGCTAAGATCCAATGAAGTGATTCATACAATTTTACTGACCATTGCTTTTGTACCATAAATGCAAATGTCAACGGTGCCTTAATATTGTGAAAATAGTTTTGACCTCACAGACCTCTCAGGGCCCTGGATCACATGCAGAGAACTGCTGGGCTGATGAATGAATATAAGGCCATCACCACCCAGCTTAGAGGCCTGTGACAATGCTGTCAGAAATCCATGCTAAGCACCTTCAATGTGGCTAACACTTCCCCCAACCTTCTTCACTCTCAGCCTTCCCAGTGGCTTCCTCCCAGCCACACCCCCACACTCAATACCTGGTTTTGGCTTAACCCCTGGGTATCAACACCCTCCTTAACAAAGTCCTGGCTGGAACTCAAATTCCTGGCCTCATTTTTGTAATTCCTTCTGGGACTTGGCTTTGGGTACCAGCCCTCTGGCCTCAGGCCCCATGATCAGGAGTAAGGTAACCACTGCCTGGTGTTGTTTCTGGAACACTAGGAGGTAGACTGCCAGGGGGATTTCCAGCTCTGATCTCAGCTCTGTATCTAACACCGTGTGTGTGTTAGAGGAGGCAGTGAGGAGAGGGGATTTGGTATAAATTGATACTGTTTAGGAATATACCTAACATTAAAAATAAAACAAACCTGCTTTGTTGTTTTACATTTTACATGATGAAGTAAAATATTCTTTTACAAACAAAGTTTAAAAAGTCTTCATTTGGTTGGGGCACATAAGCTAAAGAAATACCTAATGTATTGCAGTTTTTAAAATGTGTGCTCATCTATTTCTCTTCCATCAGTACTTTCTGAATATGCATAAGTTCATCCAAGTAAATGGATCATTTAAATATGAAAGTTAGAGTTAGGTATATCTCAGGACAAGGTACCATTTTCTGAAAGTTTTCAGCAAATAGCAAATTAATTTAGAAAAAAATTAGTATGATTTTCAAGAAGAGCTTTCCTATGGAGTTACTCATTTTATCATTAGAAAAGAAATGCTTTCTTTTCCTTGAAGATTTCTCGTATTTTTTCTGAGCATTCTTTTTTTTTTTTGAGACGGAGTTTCACTCATGTTACCCAGGCTGGAGTGCAATGGCGCGATCTCGGCTCACCGCAATCTCCGCCTCCTGGGTTCAGGCAATTCTCCTGCCTCAGCCTCCTGAGTAGCTGGGATTACAGGCACGTGCCACCATGCCCAGCTAATTTTTTGTATTTTTAGTAGAGACGGAGTTTCACCATGTTGACCAGGATGGTCTCGATCTCTTGACCTCGTGATCCACCCGCCCCGGCCTCCCGAAGTGCTGGGATTACAGCTTGAGCCACCGCGCCCGGCCTGAGCATTCTTGAAATAAGGTTTCGAACTAAGATTTCGACATCAGCACAACAACCTCCTTGCACTTTGAACTGCCAAGCGCCGTCACAGTGGCGTGTCTATGTGAAACAACCCTCTGGAATTTCCAAGAGTTATTAGTGCAATGAAATGGCTCTTATGCCATTCTTCAGCTCTCTTGCAAGGAAAGCCCAGAGGATTAACTTCCGGGGGGCTTTGGGAAGACATCTCACACTGCCCGGAGTCCCAGGTCCAGTGGTGAGTCTCCGGACATGGGTCCCCAGGGTGCCTGCTTTCCTCTTCCTTCACAAACAGGAATACACTAACCTCCAAAATGAGGCCGACTTGGGTCTCCCCAGCATTGACAGGCAGTTTTACAGAGTTAGTATCTCAAGATCTAGATGCAAATTGCCCGCATTTGAATATTGGCTCCATCATTTACAAGCTGAGTGACCTTGGGCAAGGGATTTAAACTCTGTAATCTTCAGAGTCCTCATCCATAAAATAGACGCAGAAAGTGCACCTATCTTGCAGAGTTATAAGTGTATAAAGAGATAATCCACACAAAGTGCTTAGCACAGTGGCTAGCATGTAGTAAGTGCTTAACAAATGATAGCTATTAGTATTATTAGCATTATACTTCTGCAAGTGTAAGCTGTACATCCTCTGGAAGGAGAAGAAATGAACCCAGGACACCTCCCCTACCAATCTCAGGATGAGCATACTGAGAAAAAGTTGATTTATCAGATTTCTTGGGCACCAATGAAAGAATGACACTAACCATGAGGAATGTTTCCATCATAATGAGAAAGAACCTCTTAAAACGTAACATTTGGATTATTAGCAAAGTATTATTAAAAAGATGTCATCTTATTAGTTAGGAACTACTCAAAAGGATACCAGTGCAATATTTCAACCATGATTCCATGCTTAGTCCCTTCTTCATCTCCTCAATTCTGATGAATTCACCTTCACTCTGCTTAAAAAATAGATCTCTAATGGCACAGCCAGGGACATTATCAGCTACCCAGGCTTCTCTGAACATGAATTGATCAATATCAAGAATACTGTGCACAACTCCCTATACTCACAACTCAATTATTCATTTATTCCCAACTTCCCTTCAGCAGTTTTGAGACTCCCAGGACCTTGGCCACTCTACATTCTCGAAGTCTATGAATGGCCTCCTGGTCTCACTTATTCTCTTCCCAGCCTGCAGCCTACAATGCCATGCCTTTGGTCATACTGATGATTATCTTTACTTCTCTGACTCCTTGTTCTTCTATCACACCCAACCTAAAAAGCTCAATCCTGACGTCAATCCAGTCATAATTCTTCTATCAGGCTTTGGATCCCATCTCTCCTATCTCTTAAGGAAGACTCTTGGTTTCTGCAATCACATTCCTTCACTTCTACTATTTCTGCCCAACACATCTATGCTCTTAAATATCTCCCTAGATTCCAAGTGGCTTATTTAGCATCTTAGCCTTCAAAAGGAATTTATGCCAGTTCTCTCTACTTCCTCATTACCATTCTACTTCTCAACCCAAAGCAATCTGGCCTATCTTACTCAACTGCTTTTGTTAAAACTATCAATACTTTTCATATTGCCAGCTCGAAATAATCTCATTTAATTCTTACCCTTTTTGATCTTCTGGTGGCATCCAAAACTGCTGATCATCCCTTCTTTCTCTAAACTTCTATCTCACCTTCAAATTCAGTGTTGCCCAGAGTTGCATCCTTGCCTTCTGCTTTTCTTATGCTACAGACTCCTCCAGTGCGATCTAATTCAAATCTAAGACTTGAACCACTCAGAACATTCGCAGGCTAACACCATATAGTCAGATGTGTCTACTGAGTGAAGGCCCATATGCAGACTCTAGGCTGGGGACGGTGGTTCCCGCCTGTAATCTCAGCACTTTGGGAGGCTGAGGTGGGCAGATGACCTGAGGTCAGGAGTTCAAGACCAACCTGATCAACATGGAAAAACCCCATCTCTACTAAAATTACAAAATTAGCTGGGTGTGGTGGCGCATGCCTGTAATCCCTGTTACTCAGGAGTCTGAGGCAGGAGAATCGTTTGAACCCGGGAGGTAGAGGTTGCAGTGAGCTGAGATTGTGCCATTGCACTCGAGCCTGGGCAACAAGAGCGAAACTCTCTCTCAAAAAAAAAAAAAAAAAAAAAAAAAAAAAAAAAAAAAAAAAAAAAAAAGCAGGCTGAATTCAGACAGACTTGCCTTTCAGATTGTCTCTACTTTTAACAGCTATCTGGCCTTGAGAAAGATACTTAAAACTCAGTCTCTTCGGCTTCAGAATGAGAGCAATCATATCACTAATACCTATCTATACACTTCTTTGGAGGATTAAACAAAATAATGCATGTAAAGCACATAGTTAACAATAATGTTATTGTTATGATTACAAGGTTCTCTACCTAAGTTCCCCAAATTAACTCAAACTTCACATATTAAAAGATCAACTTAATGCTCTCATGCTTCTCCTTTTATTGTGGTAATAATCATAATATTTCGCTCAAGGATTAATTTCCATCACTATCCCATAAGGTAAATATTAGTGACCCCATTTTACATATGAGAAAACTGAGGCTTAGAGAAGTTAATTACTCTGCTTGAAATGGCAGAAAAATGCAGTTACAATTCAAGTTTATGATGCTTGATATCAAAATATGATGTCAGTGTTCAATTCCCAAGCCAAAACCCAGGACATTTATTTTGGACTTCTTCCCTCTCACTCAGCTACATCTAGTGGTGTGCTGGAGAACTAGCTCTAATGAAAAAAAGTCCCTAATTTGTAGCATTTGCTGATCTCAAGCTGTGAAGGTGGCATTACTGAAAAGATGGGCAGAAATGTCTTAAGAGTCTGCATAGGTGAGCTCCAGCACAGCGCTGGATCCAGGAAGCCCCCAAATCCTCTTAATGTGGATATAGATCATTTGGTTGAAAGCCATTTGCCAAAACCAACTTAGTCCAAATCAAGTTGGTGAAAACAACGCTGTGTTAAAACAATCTGGTGAAGCCGGGCACACTGGCCCATGCCTGTTAATCCCAGCACTTTGGGAGGCCAAGGTGGGTGGATCACTTGACATCAGGAGTTTGAGACTAGCCTGGCCAACATGGTGAAACCCCATTTCTACTAAAAATACTAAAATTACCTGGGCATGGCAGCAAGTGCCTGTAGTCCCAGCTACTCGGGAGGTTGAGGCAGGAGGATCGCGTGAACCTGGGAGGTGAGGGTTGCAATGAGTTAAGATGGCACCATTGCACTCCAGCCTGGGTGACAGAGTGAGACTCTGTCTCAAGAAAAAATAAATAAATAAAAATAAAACATTTTGGTTGAAAAGGAATAATGTTCATTGACAGGCTGTAGATTTTTTCTCTTTTTGTCCTTTTTTTCTCTAATTTTTCCCTAAATAAATTTTGGTCAATTAGTCCCCTGGATATCCAACTGTAGGCTATTAGTTGTAAGGTTTTAATCTTGTGATGCTCCGCTCCTATTACCCATCACCCTCCATGGTCCAGCCTTACTGCATATCCTTCTGTTCTCACAAATGCTATGGTTGCTTCACTTCTAGGCCTGTGTGCAGGCAGTACTTAGGCCTAGAATGTCTATCCCACCACACCACCGTCTTTGCCTGGCTGACTCCTGGCCATTAATATTCAGTTTAGGCATCAGCCATGGGAAATTACTTGGAACAGACTAAATGTGAAACAATGGGAATTAGATTGGAAGAGTAACAAATGTCCAAAGCTTGGCCGATTGTGTAAATGAACTGCGCTGGTTTTCAAAATGTACATGGTGTAAACTATTTTGGTAGGGAAGTAGGCACATATACATGGAAAAGGCTCTAAGAAGTTAGTGTCTGGGGGTTTTGCAGTGGTTTTATAAATGTGAGTGGGATTGTGTGAGGTTTCTTTGCCCATATGTAGCTTCTGTAATAAGTATGCATTGCTTTTGTAATAAGAAAATCTGTTTTTTTTTTTTTTTGTAAGATACCTTTATTGTTAAGATTTTGGTATTCAACTTGTTCATTATTATAATCAATTTTGGACAAGGATTACTGGCTGACTATTCCTTGGATGGAAAACCTAGAAAATAATGGAAGACAAGTAATACTTAAGAACACATAAGTCATCATATGGTGCACCAAAATTACCAGAAATGAAGAAACCAGATACCCAAGAGATTAACTTTCAACTGAAGTGTAATTTCAGCAGGATTATTGGGTTAACTAGATTATATTTAGCTAAATTCTATGCTATCGTTAACTCTACCACCTTGAGAACTCTAGTGAATCTTTTATTTTCTCTGTCCCATTCCTTTTGTTATCAGGTTAGGAAAGCAATCAAGTCTCTAAGGGCACACAAGCCCCCTCATTACCATCAGAGTGCTACCTAGATCTTGGCATCTCCTCTGCCACATGTTCTTCTCCTCCCCACCCCTCTGACACTACCCCCTGCCTCCCGCCCAGCCACATGCCCTTTGCTGCAGTAATGCAAGCTTCATGTTCCTGAATGTGTCATGTGGTTTCAGTTCTCTTAAGCTTCTGCACGTTCTATATTCTCTGAAATGATTTCAAAACACATAGTCCTGTGCATACACACACTGTGATACAGTATAATTAATATTAGCACACTGTGGAGTATTACTATTAATCCTACCTGCCTTATAGACACCATGTGACTTCCTCACCTTGGCATCCTAAATGTTTCTAGACTGTGTGACCCAAAGTATGGTCTGCACACCAGCAGTATCACACGGGAACTTGTTAGATGTTAATTTGAGGCCCCACCACAATGTCTACCGAATCAGAAACTCTGAGGAGGAAGCCCAGGAAGGACATTTTAAAGGCCTTCCAGTTGATTCTTATGCACATAAAGTTTGAGAGGCGCTGCTCTGCGTAATTGTTAACATTGCCTGCACGAACTAATAAATGATTAAAAACTTAGGAAACTCCTTCACATTTGTTTTAAACCTACCTCCATTCTAAGTCCTTGCTTTGGTATGTGTAAGTCCAGAGAATGTATGTATGTGTGTGTATTGAATTAATGAATAAACAACCAATCCTGTCAAAAAAGTCCAGTGAAATTTTACTTAATTATTTGATCACTGCAAGACATGAAACTTTCTCCTCTAAAAAGGGGAAAAGAGGAAGTGAATATGGGATTTCATTCTACAGGAGTTCATTTGTTATTAGTTGCTTAGTGGATTCTTAGGATTCTTTTATATAAATATAAAGTTAAATTTATATTCCAACTTCTAATTTTGGATGGAGAAACTGAACCCTACGAAGTTAAACACTCAGTATCTTGCCTAGGACCACACAACAATTTAGTGGGAGGCCTAGACTGAGCAGACTCTAATTCCAATTTGTTGCTCATCTACTGAGTTACAGTGTTCCTCTACCTTTAGTTATAGTATAGGAATTAACTTAGTGGAGAGCCCTTGGAAGGTTACAGTAAACACTTTATTTTGTGGTCAGGTAATTAAATGTGTAAAGGTCCCTTACCCTCTATCCAGCCATTACCTATAGGACATTTCTATTTGGCCAGGAGTGATTTGTTGGCTTTGTAATATAGGCAGCCTTTGTACATCTCTCTCTGTGGCTGCTGAAATCTTGGCTTGCACCCAAATGCCCCACTTGGGTTTTGTTCAGAAAAGATTTCCTCCAGCTGCTTTATTTGTTCCACGATTACATGTATGAGCTTCCAGAATGTATAAGATCACAAGTCAAATGAAAGGCTTCAGCTCCCAGTTCACATAAAGAGATAACATTTGAAACCAAGGAAACAACAAAACTTGGCTAAATGAAGGGCTAAGCATAAATGAGACTGAATAGTATTCTTACTAAAACGTCAGCACATGCTAAGATGCTCAAGGAAAACAGACACTATAGGATAATCATAGGATCTCTGTGCTACATTTATGGTCACACTGGCAAAGGGATTCAGACTTCCCCTTTAGCATTGGCAATTTGGGGCAAAGCAAGCTGAGAGAAACAAAAAACAAATCTGGATTTATTTGGAAGACTATATCCCAAAATGAAATTCAGACATTCTGGAGATTGGCCATCATTCAAGTCAGGAGCCTTGGGGTCATCATAAAGAGACATGAGTCTAAGGCAAAAGGCTAAACAGGAAGAAGGATGGCAGTTATTTGCAGCAGATGGAAGAGTCACTGAAGAACACGCAGAGAAAGACCTACAGGTCATAGGGCATGGAAGGAGGATGACCTCTAGTACAAAAATGGAGAGTCTGCCAAAGGATACTATCAAATGCCAAAAGAGTCTTTGGAAATTTAAAAAGAAAATCTGAAGTTGGTTCCATGAATCTCAAAATAAATACTGGAAAGTATTTAGGAGTGGACAGAGGTGCTAACATCAGTTGTGCTTCCAACACATCACACATGTTTATTAGTTGTGATCAAGTTTACAGGATTCATGAGAACACACTCTTGTTATACCATAAATGGGACAACTGTTACATGCAGAGAAGATCAAACACAATGAGACCTTCAGGAGATTACGTATAAGCAGTGAGGATACTCTTATTTGAAGCAATCTGGACCAAAAGTCAATCAGTTCATCTTTAAAAGTGTGTTATAAAGGGAAAACCACGCACAAAATGGAGACACACTGTTGTGGATGCTGTCGGGTACCACTGAGCTCCCCCAGCTGCCGGAAGTGTTGTCTGCTGACTGTTCTCAGCTGAGAACCTCCTGAGACTCACCCTCAGCCAAGAAAGTTGCCTTGTTCGAGGTTATGCCCCTCCCCTGGGGAGCAGCCCACATCCAAGGTCTGATCAACACAGGAGGACAAGTTCCAGTGGCCTCAATCTCCATCTGTGAGTCTGTTTCCCAGGAGCCTGGCCTAAGACACATACATAACTTTAGCGTTTAATTGTAAACTTAAAATAAGTTTCCTATCTTGGTTTCCTGAAAGCATGAAAACTTAACTACTGGGAAAGACTCTAAATGTGGACTCTCTCTAGATTTTTTATTCATTCCACACCTCAATCTTTCACAGCTATTTTATCTGCAGCTAATGTGACATATTTTTAAAAGTTTTAACTGTATTAAAATACACATAACATAAAATTTACCACCTTAGCATTTTTTTTTCTTTTTTTGGAGATGGAGTTTCACTCTTGTTGCCCAGACTGGAGTGCAATGGTGTGATCTCGGCTCACTGCAACCTCCGCCTCCCGGGTTCAAGGGATTCTCCTGCCTCAACCTCCTGAGTATCTGGGATTACAAGCATGCACTACCACGTCCAGCTAATTTTTTTTTTTTCTATCTTTAGTCGAGACGGGGTTTCTCCGTGTTAGTCAGGCTGGTCTCAACTCTTGACCTCAGATAATCCACCCACCTTGGCCTCCCCAAGTGCTGGGATTACAGATGTGAGCCACCGTGCCCAGCCTCACCTTAGCCATTGTTAAGTCCATTCACCTTGTTGTGCAACCATGGTGGTGAGTGGACTATCTCCTCATCTCCTGTCCTCTGTCTCCATTCCAGAACTCTCCTCATCTTGGAAAATGGAAACTCTGTACCCATTAAACCCTAATTTGCTATTCCTGCCTTCTCTCCAAACCCTGGCCACCACCATTCTCCTTTCTGTCTCTACAAATTTGACTACTATAGGTACCTTAGTGAGTAATAGTTTATTAAGTCTTTTCATAGCCCTCAAAGCTCATTTTCAGGAAAAAGCTGCTTTCTTTTTGTACTTCCATATTCTATCTGTTTGCCTGATATTTAATTAAATTACATAATTACAATAACAAGTTCGACTGGCACAAATAGGTTTGGGAATGAACACAAACAGCAAATAACATAAACGCGGTTGGCAGCAAATAATTTCAGCTAGTTGGAGTAGAAGTGTGTGAGCGTACTAAAGAGAAGCTTGTTACAGTTCACCACGTTATGGCCATCCATTGGACTGCTCGGCATAGGGTCTGGAAGCTTCCTTTAATCTGGTGAATTGGTTAAGAAAGCTTCTTCTACTATATAAGAATATATATTGTTTGCATTTAATGAGTACCTACTATGTGCCAGGCATTGTGCTAAAGATGTAAGCTGCATTATGTCACTTAACGCCCATAATCCTGTGAGGTGAATATTACCGTCATTCTCCTTTCACGCACCAAGAAGCCTAGGCACAGAGAGGTATCTAAGCAATTTATCCAAAGTCACACTACTAGGAAGTGGCAAGGCTGAGATTTTCAAGGCAGTGTGACTCCAAAGCCAGTCCTCCCTTCATCTGTCATGCTGGCTCTTAAAATGAGTATTAAATAAAAGGGATACCCAGAATAAAAATACAGAAGTCATCCTTTGTTTTCCATGGCATCATACAAAATGACAAAGTATGTCACATCGAATTTCTGTAAAAGACTGTCATTTAACAAACAAGGGTGTACTTACATGCTCACAACAAAAGAATGTAGGTAGTGCAATCTGCAATTGTTATTTGTTTACATAGGAATGATTTCAGTTAATTAAAGACAGAAGAGTTAGGCAATATTTGTAAGGAAAGAACTGAAGTCAGACATCTTAATTATGCTCTCAGATTAGCACAGAAAAAAAGAAAAAGCTACAAATGAAAAAAAATGGGAAGTTTATACACTATAATAACAGCTAAATGTGTTACATCTCAGGACAACTCTTTGAATCAAAAAGAGAGAGCGAGCGAGAGCACCAGCACATCTAAAATGATTCAGAGTCAGATAGCAAGTGCTTAATTAGAGAGGTCTCATTACAACCATCTGCATCAACACTCATATGGAAAAAGCCATGCTATAGTTTTACTAGAGGTATTTCTCCCAAGAAGATAAAGCATGAATTTGTGGTTGTCTCTCTCAAAAAATAAAAATAAAAAATGAATGACATCTCAAAGCAGATCCAGACATATTTTTTTTTAAGAGGCATTTAAGATTGCCAAATCATAATTAGTAGAAGCAAACTCCATGTAATGGCCCATAGGAGAGCTGGGCAGACAGAGGGGCCTGCATCCTACAGGGCAATGTGGTAGCTCCTCTCCACCTCCACTAGCAAGAGGCTGCCCATTGCTCCCCTCCTCATCCAGGACACTGAGCTATAAAAACAGCAGCAGAGATTCCCAACAAAGTTGCACACAGCCAAGAAAGACCTCGGCAGCAGTCGGCTCTTTTCAGTACCAGCGATCCATGAACTGGACATCATCAGACACATCCCTATGAACCAGCTGTCTCCCAGATGTCCTGAAACAACTCCTCTTTCATGGGGCAGTCTAACCTCAATGCACATTTCTTGATAAACTACCTTCCCTGATTGTCCAAAAGATGCCTTAAATACTTGAAAACACAGCCCAAATTGCCACCATAGTGAACCCCACACCTGCTCCTCCTCCCCTGTCCCCTGCCTTACTGAATGAAGCCACCATTTACTCAGGCTCCCAGGCCTCCTCAACTTCTCCATGTCCCTTCACCGTGCATCTTATCACCATGATCCTGTGGATTTAGACATTAAATATCATTTGAATGCACCTGCTCTTACACCACTACCTTAGCTTAGGGCCTAGGCTCTTGCAATAGGGCCCCTTAAGAGTGATCAGGAAGTCTCAGTAGCTTGGTTGGGGGTTTGATACACAATCTCCTCATTTACTGAGCTCCAACTTCCTATCTAAATACCATGTTCAATTCCTGCATCATGCAGGTCAGAATCCCTGGAAAAACGAGAAAGAAAAAAGGGGACTTTCCCTTAGCACTTTATCATGAGGAATTTTTAGTGTCCCGCTTACAGAATGAAGAACATCGGGTAATACCAAAAATTCTTTTGTAGCCTGAATAGCTTCTTTCTTTTTTCTTTTCTTTTTTTTAAAATAAATGTTAGGCCAGGTATGGTGGCTCATGCCTATAATCCCAGCACTTTGGGAGGCAGAGGCAGGAGAATCACTTGAGCCCAGAAGTCTAGGACCACCCTGGGCAACATGGTGAAACCCCATCTCTACAAAAAATATACAAATTGACTGGGCAGGGTGGTGTGTACCTATAGTCCCAGCTACTCGGGAGGCTGAGGTAGGAGGATTGCTTGAGTCTGGGAAGTTGGGGCTGCAGTGAGCCATGATCGTGCCTCTGCACTCCAGCCTGGGCAACACAGTGAGACTGTCACAAACAATAAATGTTTGTGACATAAATACACCGTACCGTGTATATTTAAGGTGTACAACATAATGTTATGGGATACATATTGATAACAAAATGATTACTATAGCGAAGCAATGTAACATATCCCAACTAACTATTGCACAATTACCCATTTTCTTGTTTTTGTGGTAAAAGTAGCTAAAATCTACTCATTTCACATGAATCCCAAATACAACACAACTTTATTACCCGTAGTGCTCATGTTGTACATGAGGTCTCCGGGCTTGTTCATCCTACACCTCTACTGCTTTGTATCCTCTGACCTGTATCTCCCCATTTCTTGTCATGTCCTCACAGCCCTGGTAATCACTGTTTTATTCTCTCTGTATATTTGATTGGGCTTTTGTTTGCTTTTTAGATTCCACATATAAGTGAGATCATACAATATCCGGCTTTCTGTGTCGGGCTTATGTCACCTAGTATAGAGCCCTCCAGGTTCATCCATGTGATGACAACTGGCAGGATCACTTCTAAGGCTGAATAATATTCCACTGTACACTTTCTTTATCCATTTGTCCAGCAACGGACACTCAAGTTGTTTCTATATGTTGGCTATTGTGAATAATGCTGCAATAATCAGCAGATATCTTTACAAAGTGGTGATTTTATTTCCTTTGGGTATATTCCCAGAAGAGGAATTCCTGAGTCACATGGTAGTTCTATTTTTAATTTCTGTCTTTTTTTTTTTTTTTTTTTTGAGAAAATGTCTTGCTTTGTCACCCAGGCTGGAGTGCAGCAGCACAATCTTGGCTCACTACAACCCCCGCCTCCCCGGTTCGAGCGATCATCCTGCCTTAGTCCCTCAAATAACTGGGACTGCAGGCACGTGCCACCACGCCTGCCTAATTTTCGTATTTTTTCTGTAGAGATGGAGTTTCACCATGTTGCTCAGGCTGATCTTAAACTCCTGAGCTCAAGCAATCTGCCCTCTTTGACTTCCCATAGTGCTGGGATGATAGGTGTGAGCCAATGTGCCCTATTTTGAATTTCTTTAGAAATCTCCATACTGATTTCCATAATGGCTGTAGCAAAGTACATTCCCAACAGTCTACTAGAGTTCCCTTTCCTCCACACTTCTGCAAATATTTGTTATCTTTTCACATTTTGATAATAGTCATCCTAACAGGTGTGAGGTGGCATCTCACAGTGATTTTGATTTGCATTTCCCCAATGATTAATGATACTCGGCACCTTTTCATAGACCTGTTGGCCATTTTTATGTCTTCTTTGGAGAAATGTTGATTTAGGACCTATGCCCATTTTTAAATTGGGCTATTTGTTTTTCTACTATTGAGTTGTATGAGTTCTTTATAAATTTTAGATATTAACGTTTATCGGATATGTGGTTTCCAAAAGCTGGCTTATTTTCCAGACCCTTTGATCCAGTCAACAGAGCGTTTCCTTTTGGCAGTCTCTTAAAATACAGTGATTCATTCTGGGAAAACACAGAAGTGTCTCCTAAGTAATTTCTCCTAGCTGAGAACTGCAAGGATACTACTTGGGGCTCCCAACACAGTTCCCTCCAGAAGTTCTCCTGAGAGCATCTGAACTGAAGCAGAAAACACAGACCTGGCTTTGAATCTCAAACTCTGCTGCTTACTATGGGTTGCAGTCAAGTTTCCTATCCTCTACGTGTTATCTTTCTTACAGAGAAAAAGAAGATAATGGTATTTACTTACAGGCCTATTAAATTCAACAACAAACAATAAAAATCAACTAAGGGCCTTGCTCATCTGGATTCAAAGATGCATTTCACAGCTTTGCCCTTTAGGCACTCCCAGTCAAGTGAAAAACAGATAGAGACTAAAGAGTGCTATAATCATGATGCACAAAGGAGGAAAGACTGGTTGGAGAGTTGAAGAATCCAAGAGAACTTACTTGAAAGAGATAATTATGTAAAAACACTGTTCCCGATTGCCTGGTTCACTTGATAAATGCCTTTGCGTTGATTTTTTTAATCCCCTATTTGGGCTTCTGACCTGGTCTTTCTTTTTTCTTCCTGAAAGTTCACATAAAAAATCACCAGCACAGTGGCTCACCCCTGTAATCTCAGCATTTTGGGAGGCCAAGATGGGTGGATCACAAGGTCAGGAGTTCAAGACCAGCCTGGCCAAGATGGTTAAACCCCATCTCTACTAAAAATACAAAAATTTGCTGAGCGTAGTGGCTGGTGCCTTTAATCCCAGCTACTTGGGAGGCTGAGGCAGAGAATTGCTTGAGCCCAGGAGACAGAGGTTGCAGTGAGCTGAGATCACACCACTGCCCTCCGGGCCCAGCGACAGAACAAGACTCCATCTTGGAAAAAAATATCACCAATAAAATGCTTGCTGGTCATTGGTTCCACCTTTGAAGAAGCTCCTGTGTAACTGTAAGATGCCTTGTCTGAACGTCTGTAATCCCTGGCACCTGCTCCTCTAATCCTATGTGAACGCTGTGGAATTGGCGCTCATCAGTTCATCTAGAAGCTGGGCAGCTTTCTTAAATTTCTTCTCACCTTCAATAAGAAGGCTTCTCAGAAATGGTAAGTTTTGAATTATAGTCTAGACAGGAAAGTTTGTAGTCTGGCATGCAGAGAGAAAATGGTATCTTTTTATTTTAACACTTCATGATTTTTTACTACTGTATCTCATTATCTTATATGAGAGAATAAAAAGGAAGTAGACCCTAAAAATAATAAAGTGGAAACCAGAAATTCTGACACCCAGCTTCTACTTGTGGAGAAGAAACTAAATAAATAACTTGGATCACAGATGCTTTCAAACCCTCAACAAAGCATCCAAGGTAGCAAACAGAATCTAATCGTACAGGCTGTGGCAGTTTTAAACAATGCCCACAAATGCTTCAGTGTTCCTCCCTTCAAGAGTGGAGCCTAACAGCCTTCCCCCTAAGCGTGGGCACTGTGGCTTCCCCCTGGCTCTCCCTCTCCTGGTTCTCTTGCCATGTGGTGAAGACACTCAAGCTGTCCTGACAGGGCCATGTGGTGAGAAACTGACACCTCCTGCAGACAGGCACTAACTTGCCAGGCGTCTGAGCCACCTTGAAAGACTTCAGATGATCAATGCCTTCACTGTAACTTCATGAGAGAACATGAACTAGGACTACTCGGCAAAGCCACTTCCAGATTCCTGATACTGGAAAGATACTATATGTTTATTGTTTTAATCAGCTGAGTTTCAGCAAAATGTGTTACTCACCACAGATAATTAAAATGCAGGTCAACAGGCCAATAGGCTATTCATGATGAAGAGTTTTCTGTTTTGTTTTTAGACACGGTCTCACTCTGTCCCCCAGGCTGGAGAGTAGGGGTGTGATCATGGCTCACTGCAGTCTCCACCTCCTGGGCTCAGGTAGTCTTCCCACCCCAGCCTCCCAGGTAGCTGGGGCTATAGGTGTGTACCACCACATCCAGCTAACGTTACATCCAGCTAATGGGGTGTGTGTGTGTGTGTGTGTGTGTGTGTGTGTGTGTGTAGAGGCAGGGTCTCCCTATGTTGCCCAGGTGTGTGTGTGTGTGTGTGTGTGTGTGTAGAGGCAGAGTCTCCCTATGTTGCCCAGGTGTGTGTGTGTGTGTGTGTAGAGGCAGGGTCTCCCTATGTTGCCCA
>NW_022436960.1:13369645-13371777 GCF_009761245.1 Sapajus apella | reverse complement strand
GTGTGTGTGTAGAGGCAGAGTCTCCCTATGTTGCCCAGGTGTGTGTGTGTGTGTGTAGAGGCAGGGTCTCCCTATGTTGCCCAGGTGTGTGTGTGTGTGTGTGTGTGTGTGTGTAGAGGCAGAGTCTCCCTATGTTGCCCAGGTGTGTGTGTGTGTGTGTAGAGGCAGGGTCTCCCTATGTTGCCCAGGCTGGTCTCCAACTTCGGTCCTCAAGCAATCTGCCCGTCTTGGCCTCCCACTTGAGCCACTGCGCCTGGCCAGTGATGAGGTTTTTGTATTCAGGATAGCATAGTTTTCTTAGTTAAAAAACAATTATCATAATCGCTTTCACTGAAGCACAGAAATATGATATACACAAGTGTGGGTGGTGAGACAACACCAAAAGTTCCCACTAGTTATCCTTTATTAAACACGTCACACATCCCTCTGCCCAAAGAAGGAAACCATAGTTTAAAATACTAGAATTCTGTGACTCAAAAAAGAGTGATGGGTTGTGACTTACTAAGAAACACTTTTGTCTGGGCACAGTGGCTCACCCCTGTGATCCCAGCATTTTGAGAGGCCGGAGTGGGCGGATCATGAGGTCAGGAGACCGAGACCAGATTGGTCAACATGGTGAAATCCCATCTCTATTAAAAATACAAAAATTAGCCAGGTGTGGTGGCGCATGCCTGTAGTCCCAGCTACTTGGGAGGCTGAGGCAGAAGAATCGCTTCAACCCGAGAGGCGGAGGTTGCAGGGACCCGAGACCGCGCCACCGCACCCGGGCCAGACAAGAAAGCCAAACTCTCTCAAAAAAAAAAAAAAAAAAAAAAAATTAAAATAAGACCTATGGTAAGGCAGTAATAATGAAAGCAAATATCACAAAACTGTAAAAATCAGGCAGATAAAGCAGAGCAGTCCTAGCCAAAATTATTAGATAACAATGAGTTCTGAATTTTATCAGATCTGGTGGTTTGGGTACTTACATAATTTCACTTATTTAAAAATATAACTTGGTATGGGTAATGTGAATTAGTCTTTAAAGGTCCAACGTGTTATATCTGCAAACAGAAGAAAGGGCATTTTCCTCTCATTTATTATTTATTACTTTTCTCTAGAGTTAAATTCTCTTATTCACAAATATTTCTTATATATCTAATTTCTGCCAGAATTAGAATGAGAATGAAATGACAGAAACTACAGTCTGCATCTTCAAGGAACTCGCAGAGGGTAGACTAGTGTTTCTCACACAAGCATGACCTGTGGGGGGATTTTACAATAGGAATGCATAGGTCCATTTCTAGAAACTCAAATGCCAAAGGCAGTGGGGTGGGGCCTGGAGATCTCTGTTTCTGATGCTCAGTCAGTGTGGAAAACCGCCAGGGTGGACAATAATACAACACAGTCCATTCACTCCATCATCAAATATTTACGGAGCACCTGAGCTGTGCCGGAGGTGCTAGGTGCCAGGGATGCCACTATATGCCAAAAAGCAGGTAACCTGAGGTTAGAAGGGTAAGATAGTTGGGCACACGAAGGGGGAGGTAAGGCTGTTCCATCATAGGCAGAGGATACAGGGGGAGGAGAGCGCATGAGGAACACCCTGATCACGTCTGCAGATGTGGAGTCACACCATGCAATAGACTTGATTAGTGAGAGACAGAATACATAGTATAGCCATGCATTCTGAGCTTGCTTATTTGAACGAGACCAAATTGGCCCTCTGATACAGTCTTCTCATTTCACTGCTGAGAAACTCTAGATGTTGACCTCCTCACAGGCATGCCCCAAAGGAGAGAACAAAACCTAGATCCTACGACTCTAGTTCTAAGGTACTTTTTCCTTTATTGGCTCCTCTTAACGATTAAAAGATGTCTTACAGGGCCGGGCAAGGTGGCTTACGCCTATAATCCCAGCACTTTGGGAGGCCAAAGTGGGTGGATCACCTGAGGTCAGGAGTTTGAGACCAGCCTGGCCAACATGGTAAAACTCCATCTCTACTAAAAATATAAAAATTAGCTGTGCGTGGTGACGGGCACCTGTAATACCAGCTACTTGGGAAGCTGAGGCAGGAGAATCTTCTCTTGAACCAAAAAGGTAGAGGTTGCAGTGAGCCAAGATCATACCACTGCACTCTGGCCTGGGTGACA